>NW_028261389.1:1198189-1295689 GCF_051295495.1 Thamnophis sirtalis
CTTGGGTGGGGGAGGGCTGGACTAAATGACCTACAAGGTCCCTTCCAACTCTGTGTCTGATTGATCAACCCTTCACCTCTGTCTTCCCACCCATCAGATTCTGGTTCTTCATCACTGCTTCCTCTCTTCAGACTCTGCCCTGGAGAGAGTCATTGGCCTCCTTTGTCCTCCCAAATGGCATTTCCTTGTGGAGATGGCAAATGGGAGTTCCTTTCTGTAGAACGCAGAAGAGGTCATCTGTGCGTTAGAGGCTAGAAGGCCAAAGGGTGCCTCCTTAGACTTCTGGCGATGGAGCTTCAAGGGGGGGAGGGACATATATTAGCATCCTCTTCCATCCCCCCCATCAGACCTTCCAGTTTGGGTGGGGTGCAGAGGTGCTCGCACCTATTCGGTAGAACCGGTTCATCAAATCTACCGAACCGGTTAGAAGAGGTTCCACCAGTGGACCCGGAAAGCAGGCCACACCTACAGAAGAGGTTCCAAAAAATGTTGAAACCCACCACTGCCCCTCCACACACAGAGAGAGACATACAGACTGACAGAGAGAGAGAGAGAGAAAGAGAAAGAAAGGAAGAAACAAATAAATAATAAAAGAAAAAAGAAAGAAAAAGAGTGAGAGAGAGAGATGAAAGAAAAAAGAAAAAGGGACAGAGAGACAAAAGGAAGGAAAGAGAGAGAGAGAGAGAGAGAGAGAGAGAGAGAGAGAGGAGAGAGAGAGAGAGAGAACACATGGCCGGCAAGCCACTCCCACCAGGTCACATGGCCAGCAAGCCACTCCCACAAAGGAGGCCACACCCACAGAGTAGGTTCCAAAAAATTTTGAAACCCACCACTGGTGGGGTGGATCTAACGTCAACTTTAGGTTGAGTAGCCCAGTCTAGAGCACCAAAGCTTGAGGGAAGCCAACATCACCTCTCCTCCAAATCATTCTAGACAGACTGATCTTTACTACATTGGTGGAAGGTGGCACCATCAATTAAGGGCCTAAGGTTGCTATATATACCCTGAGTTGGGCTAGTTGGGGCTGGGGCTCAGTTGACCAGCCCAAGATGTTCAAGAGAAACAGGAAATTGACTCCAAGTCTATGTTCCTTATGCTAGGAAGAAGAAAGGAACCCTGTGGGGGTTCAGGGAAAGATGCAGAAGCCACTTTTGCCATCATATTCTGGACCAAAAAGTCACCCTGGACCAATGGATAACCTTACCCAATGTAGACATTCAAGCTCAATGCCAATCATCCACTAACAATAACTAGAACCAACCATGGAAAAATAAGGAC
Source organism: Thamnophis sirtalis (assembly GCF_051295495.1). Lineage (NCBI taxonomy): Eukaryota > Metazoa > Chordata > Lepidosauria > Squamata > Natricidae > Thamnophis > Thamnophis sirtalis. The sequence goes on from NW_028261389.1 coordinate 1,199,468, forward strand.
ATCCAAGCAACACACACCGTTCCCATTTCTGGTCTTCATCCAAGTTCAGAAGGATACCATGAGCTACCACGAGAGATCAAAAGAGGGCCAGGATGGTTGAACTATCTTTCTCCTGGCTCCACCAGAGATAGCCAACAAATATGATCACCTCTCTATGGTGCCCTAGTTTGAAGCCCAACTGAAGTGGGTCTAGAAGCCTTGGAAATCATAGCCTTCACCTTCTCAAACATCTCCAGAAGGTCCAGGATGCAGTGAAATGGACCCTTAGTGGGCATCCATAGCACTGCCAGGTTACGCCTCTCTTCTCACTGGTGGCTGAGAGGTTTCAGGGTTCAATCCAAGATGCTGGTGACCCTAATAAAGCACGAGGGTCCAGTCCAAAAGAATGACAGCCGTCAGTCTTTTAAGCCGAGTTCTCTGTTGTTTTGCACTTATAGACAGAATCCTGCCAGGCTCCAGGACCGCATATCTACCATATTTTCATTTTGTGAGTTTTTTAAATTGTTTGAATGTTTTTTTAAAAAAAATTTTTAATTGTTTATGACTTTAAGAATTGTAAACCACCCAGAGTCACTTGGTTGAATTGGGTGGCTACGAAACTGAGTGAGTGAGTGAGTGAGTGAGTGAGTGATGAATGAATAAATAACTGACTGAATGAATGAATGAGTGAATGAATGAATGAATGACTGAATGAATGAGTGAGTGAATGAATGAATGAGTGAATGAATGAGTGAGTGAATGAATGAATGAATGAATGAGTGAGTGAGTGAGTGAGTGAGTGAGTGAGTGAATGAATGAATGAGTGAATGAATGAGTGAGTGAATGAATGAATGAATGAATGAGTGAATGAATGAATGAGTGAGTGAGTGAGTGAATGACTGAAGGAAGGAAGGAAGGAATGAGTGAGTGAGTGAGTGAATGAATGAATGAGTGAATGAGTGAATGAATGAATGAATGAGTGAGTGGGTGAATGAATGAGTGTGAGTGAGTGAATGAATGAGTGAATGAGTGAGTGAATGAATGAATGAGTGAGTGAGTGGGTGAATGAATGAGTGTGAGTGAGTGAATAAAAGTACTGAATGAATGACTGAATGAATAAGTGAATGAATGAATGAATGAATGAATGAATAAGTGAGTGAGTGAGTGAGTGAGTGAATCCCTAGAGTCCAGCTGGACCTGGTTGGTAAGTTCTACACAGGATATTTTTTTCCCAGAGGTCCCTGCTGTTTCTCCTCCCAGCTCTCCTCCCTGTAGAATCCCAGGCAGGAAGGTTCCCAGGGTACGCACACCAAGGCACATTCTCTTCCATGACTACCGCCTGCCTTGCACAACGCAGAAACCAGGAGTGGTGATTGTGTTGTGAGAATGAGCTTCTGGTCATCTCCCTTCCTGCTCTGTGGGAAGAGTTTTGACTAAGTCACCTCACATCTGGCTGTGTGGGAATCAAACTGTGGGAGAACATGGGGAGGCAGTGATTCTCCTTCAGCCACAGCAAAGGTGAGTCACTTTATGGTTCCTCCAGCATCCTTTTCGGGTCCTTGCCAGAGTAACAGAGTTGGAAGGGACCTTGGAGGTCTTCGGGTCCAACTCTTTGCTCAGGCAGGAAACCTTAGAGCATTTCCGACAAATGGCTGTCCAATCTCTTCTGAAAAACCTCCCGTGATGGAGCACCCACAATATGTGGAGTCAAGCCATTCCATTGGCTAATTGTTCTAGGTTTACTAGGTTGGTTCTCTCCTTGATTAGTTCCCATCCATTGCTTCTTTTCTTGACTTCAGGTGCTCTGGAGAATAGGTGGAACTCCCTCTTCCTTGTGGCAGCCCCTTAGATATTGCAACACTACTACCATGTCAGCCCTAGTCCTTCTTTTCATTAAACTAGACATCTCCAATTCCTCCAGCCATTCTTTAGCCTCCAGTCCCCTAATCCTCTTTCTTGCTCTTCTCTGCACTCTTTCTAGAGTCTCCACATCTTTTTTTGCATCGTGGCAACCAAAACTGGATGCAAATCTTCCATGTGTGGCCTCATCAAGGCCTTATAAAGTGGGATTAACCCTTCACATGATCTTGATTCTCTCCCTCTGTTGATGCAGCCTAGAACGGTGTTGGCCTTTTTGGCAGCTGCTGCACATGGCTGGCTCCAATTTAAGTGACTGTCCACCAATATCCCTCTCACAGTTCCTACTATTGAGCCAGCTACCACCTATTATATACATTTGATTTTTCCTGCCTAAATGTAGAACCTTACTTTTTTCACCACTGAATTTCATTTTGCTAGATATTTTTTTTATTGAAAAATTTAGAAAAAAAAGTTTACAAATGTTTACCTCCCCCCCCCTGCCCTCCCCCCCTGAGCCCCACCCACCCCAACCTTCCCCCCACCCCCTCGACTTCTCAGAACCAATACAGGGTATAAATCTTTAACAAAGATATTCTAAAATACTTTTTTAAATGATTTTTTAAAATTTAAAATAAACACAACATCCTTCTTTACATGCTGTAGAAAGTGTATCAGTTGGTTACAAAAAGACTTTTGTGCATCTCTTCCACAGTCAACAAACATAATTCATATTAACTCAAGTATTTTAACTCTAATATTTATACATGTCACCATCATCATATCTCCATTTTCATTTGACTATAATTGTTTAGGCATCCTTCATCATAAAATATACCAAGATTTAATATATAACCACATACTGGCCTTTCAATTACTATTTCTAAAATCCTCCACTAACAGTAAATGCTTATGTCCTATTCTAGCTAAACATCCATAATATTTAATAACAAAGTTTTCTAATCCTCCTTTCCAAATCACTGTTTAAAATTTACATCCAGTTTCCTTAAGTTATACCCATATCTATATATAGAGTCGGAACCCTGTCCATGGTTCTCTACATCCTCCAGAGCCGACTCAAAGGGCCCCTCGCTGTCGGGGTCTGGTGGCAGCTCCAACGGCTCCTGCTGGGCCACAACACTTTTGTATTTTGAATCTTATCCTATTTTATAACTCAATAAAAATGTTAAATGGAGAATAGGGATTGCAACAACTAAGTTCTCCACTGTTTCTTCATCCTTAATGTGGTCATGAGGTAGATCTTAACTTGGTTCCTAATCAATGATCATTACATTGTTTTAATATTCACCCCTCCATTTCTTTCTCCTGGTAGGTCACATTGCTTCTACTGATGGGCTTTTATCAAAAGAAGGATCATTTTCAAAGAAGACAATGATGTCTTGGATTTTGGCATGAGCTGGACTCTGGACCATCCCCGCAGGTTCTCTGAAAGTGGAGTTTCTTCAACTGACAGAAGTACAAGTGATAAAGGTGGACCTCTCAGCATTTCTATTGTCTCTTTCTTGCCCTACAAAACGTGAAGATTCCAGATCTAATATTGTGTAAGAGGCATTTGTGTAGAAATAAGAAGAAGAAAAATCTCATTTGGTGTCCTTCTTAAGATCTAAGATTGAGTCAACATAATCCCTAAATTCCCATGGATATCGGCAACCAGAGTCTAGTTACTGAGTTTGTTTTGCTGGGTTTCTCCAACATCACAGATGGCCAGAACTATCTCATCCTGCTGTTCTTCACCATCTATTTGATCACCATTCTGGGTAACTTCATGATCATCACTCTCATCCTGGTGGACTCCCATCTTCACAGTCCTATGTATTTTTTCCTCAGCCACTTATCCTGCTTGGATGTCTGCTACTCAACGGTCACCGTGCCCAAGATCCTTTCAAATCTCCTTCTCCAAAGACACACCATATCCTACAACCATTGCTTGACCCAGATGTTCTTCTTGATAGGCTTCACAGGCTCAGAATGCTGGTTGCTGGCCATCATGGCTTACGACCGCTATGCTGCCATCTGTCAGCCTTTGCACTACTCACACCTCATGAGTCCACGTGTTTGTGTGATATCAGCCATTATTGCCTGGATCGGGGGCTTCCTGGATGCAACAGTTCACACAGCCTTGGCTTCCAACTTCCATTTCTGTGGACATAATCAGATCTACCACATCTTCTGTGATCTACCTCCTCTGCTGAAAATCGCTTGTGGTGAAAAATTTGTCAGTGAGATAACAATCCACGTAGCCACGGTGTTTGTAGGATTGGGTCCCTTCCTTTTTGTAGTAATCTCCTACTTCTACATCCTTGCAGCCATCCTGCGTATCCGTTCCAACACAGGGAGGCACAAAGCTTTTTCTACTTGTATTTCTCATGTGATGGTGGTCCTCCTTTATTTTGGGAATGGTTCCGTTAACTACAACCAGCCCAGTGCTGGCTACTCCCTGGAGACCGACACCTTGATTTCTACCATGTATTGCATTGTCACCCCCATGATGAACCCCCTGATCTACAGCCTACGCAACAAGGAGGTGAAGGGGGCCCTGAGGAAGATCCTGGAAAGGAGAATATAGAATTCTTCTCAAATATTGTAAAGACAACCTTGAAGCTCTTCCTGGAACACCAAGAGACCAAGTCTTGGTTTTCCTGACTATACTCAGAACAGAAAAGACACAAGAAATGTGTCTTAAGAAAGGGTTTGGTCGATTTTCACAATTAGTAGCATTCAGACTCACCGCCTTCCTCCAGGTTTACTACAAACGGAAATGACTTGTCCTATGCAACACCTTAACCAGTTAAAAGCTAGCAGAAACTTTGACAGAAGTAATGAAGTTAGTTAGTGTTTACCTCATTTGTGTTGGTTTGTTTGTTTGTTGAGTTTAATGTACTTTGTGAACTCTTAGAGTTGTGAATCCAATTATCTTTCATTGTTCAGTATCCCAGGCATTCCTAACATTAAGGTATATGTACTGACTTTACAGTGGTAGAGACTAATTTGATTCTGCACCTAATAATGGCAGCAAGACTGTTGGTGGCGCAATACTGGAAGAAGGAAGACTTGCCTACAATCCAAGAATGGACATTGAAAGTCACAAACTTAGCCGAGATGGCTAAAATATCGGCATACCTTAAAGATCGCTCAAATGAGAGATATAAACGAGACTGGAAAAAATGGATTGACTATATACAAAATAAATACGGGACCAAGAAATTCCAGTTAGCCTATGCTTAAGATCAGAAATGATTTAAATTGTTTAAAGTTGGTTCAGCAAGAAGAAGCTAAGGTCAATGCAGAATGTTATTAATGTTTTTTATTTCTTTTTTCTCCTCAATAGATTTTAGACTGTGTTTGTTAGAAATCCATACCGTGTACGGGTTCTGGGAAGTCGGGGGGGGAGGTGGAGGGGGGTTGGGGGAGAGGGTGGAGGGAGGGAGGGGTATACATTAGGCTAGACAAGAATTTGGTGGTAAACTAGAATTATTTTGGCATACAAAAAAATCGTACTTCGATGTCTTACTGATTGAGGAATGATGAAATGTTTGCCTTAAAAGAAATAAAACCTTTGAAACCATAAAAAAAAGAAGCTTAACAGTCAACTATTGGTCAGGTAAAAAGTTTTATAACTACATGTGAGAAGATCGTTTCAAATTTTAAAGCTGAAACTACCTTATTATATCTCAGCTCACACCATGCTTAGGCTAAAGGTGGTTTGTTTTATTTTAACGAAGATCAAAAAGGTTATAATAGTACAACATTAGAAATACGGTAATAACTGAAAAATGAATAAACAATTATTTTAATTAGTGTTGACTGCATTTTGTCCTTCCTTTTGCATCCTTTAGTCCACCATTCCTTTGATATGATGTAACTTGTTTTAAGACATTTTAGACTGTGTTTGCTAAAAAGTTATACCGTGTACGGGCTCTGGGAAGTCGGGGGGAGGGAAGGGAGGGGGGGTTCTAGGGGGAGGGGGGAGGGGGGAAATATGATATGTGTTAGATCTTAAAGCACATGATTGCACTTGTATACTGTGGCTTTTTAATGTTAGTGTAAAAATAAGACAAGCTGAACATATTGGCTGACAATAGAGGTACACCGAAGGGAGGAGTAGAGCGAAAGAAGAAGGAGGGGTGGAGAGGGTGGGAGAGAGGATTGGAGGCAGGAGGAGAAGGAAGGGAGGGAATGTATTGGGAGAGAGGAGCGATAGAGGGGGCGGGGAAGTAGGCAGTAGAGGGGAATGTTGGAAGGAAAAATGAAAGTTGGAGGAGGTGAAAGAGGGTGTATGGTGAGTCAAGGTGGTATATTGGGTTTGTATTATGGGGGGTATTGTCTATAAAAGCGAGGGCTGTGTTTATTATTCAATGTTATATGCCCCGGTTATGCACAGTTTATATCTGATTGTATGGAATGAAATGGAAATAAACGTATTTTCACATGATGTAACTTTTGTCCCATGGCAAATTATCCCGTGGGAATTGGCTGTGCCGAGTTCTCCTAGGCCCCCTCTGCTCAGGGTGGGACATCAAATGTTCAGGATGTGCCTGGCAGATCCCATTCCCCTGCCCTTCGGATGTGCTGGGTGCCAACATCTGCTGGCCAGGATGGATGTGGAGGGCCTAGGGAGAGAAAGAAGAAGCTAAGGAAGAGCCTCTACCAAGGCAACGATCAGATAAGCAGGGCTTCAGCCCTGACCAAGGAGGAGTGAGAAAACATCTCAAATAAGCCCCTCCCTAGTTCACCGGAAGATAAAGTGGGGGAGAAGGAAGTATCTTCAGACCAACCAGATCCTGTTCCTAGATCACAATAATAGTAATCCTGACCTACCTGGCAATAGCCTTGATTTATCTTAAAGAGTTGGCACTGATGGGAATTGAACTCCTGTCGTCTTGGATTTTATGTTTTATTATTTATTCACTAATCAAACATATATAGCTGGATATCTCAGGCAACTTTGAGTGTTGGTGCACTATAGGAGTAATGGAACGGCTGGGAGAAATGGTCCCTCAGGTAGCCTAATGCCATGCCATGAAAGGCTCTCTAGGTCAAAAGCAGCACCTTCAATGCAGTCAACACTCAGGCCCTCCTCCCTTTCTCCTCCTCCTCCTCCTCTTCCACTCTGTAAACCCCACTCTGTTCTACCCCTCTTTCTATAGTAAGAAGCTGTCTATATGTAGTTACATCCTGTTTTTATGCTATACTTATGTTCTCTACTGCATGTCTGGGAATTGCCCACATAGAGCCAAGGTGGCACAGTGGTTAAATGCAGCACTGCAGGCTACTGCTAGATCAGCAGGTCAGCGGTTCTAATCTCACCGGCTCAGGGTTGACTCAGCCTTCCATCCTTCCGAGGTGGGTAAAATGAGGACCCAGATTGTTGTTGGGGGCAATATGCTGACTCTCTGTAAACCGCTTAGAGAGGCCTGAAAGGCCTATGAAGCGGTATATAAGTCCACTGCTATTCCACTGCTATAGGTATCTTATCATTTAATTCATGCTGATATTTTTTCCAGACACGCAATAAAGCGTTCCTTAACATATGACTTTTGAAAGTCTTATCCACCTTCTTGTCGTATGTCAAATAAGCACGCCAGCCGTATATCAAATCATGCCCTTCGATATTCAGTAATCTATCCTTGGTTGAATTAATCCAATCACTAATTATTGATAAAACTACTGCTTCGTAATATAATTTTAAGTTTGGCATTTTCAAGCCTCCTCTGTCACGTACGTCTTGCATTATTTTAAGTTTTATTCTCGGTTTCTTCCCTGCCCAAACAAATTTGTTAATGCTCTTCTGCCATTCCAGCAAGTTTGCATCTTTTTTAAGTATTGGTATCATTTGAAAAAGAAATAAGAACTTAGAACTTAGCCCCCTCTTCTAGCACTGATGATGGTACCTAGTTGGGTCATGAAATGTCTGGAAAAACACAGTCAAGCTCAGAAAACAACAAGGATCCCACCTTCCTCCTCCTCCTCCTCTTCCTCCTCTTCCTCCTCTCCACAAACCCCACTCCCTTCTAGTACTGGTGATGTTCCCTAGTTGGGTCATGAAATGTCTGCAAGAAAACCACCAAGATCAGAGAACACACAATTAGTTATTTCAGTTCTGAGTACCAAATTGGAGTCCTATTGGCTGGTTTTTTTAAAAAAAAAAAGAAAAGAAATATAAGCAGCCAGACCTTGTAGTACCTAAAGTAAACGGGAGCAACCAGGCCATTCCAGGTCACAGACAGGAGAAAAAATTTAGGAGACACTGATTAATAACAAAGGAGGTAACCAGTGATGGGTTTCAAACATTTTTTGAACCACTCTGTGGATGTGGCCTCCTTTGTGGAGTGGCTTGCTGGCCATGTGTTCTCTCTCTCTCTCTCTCTCTCTCTCTCTCTCTCTCTCTCTCTCTCTCTCTCTCTCTCTCTCTCTCTCTCTCTTCCTTCCTTTTGTCTCTCTGTCCCTTTTTCCTTTTTTCTTTTATCTCTCTCCCACTTTTTCTTCCTTTTTTCTTTCTTTCTTTCTTTCTTTCTTTCTTTCTTTCTTTCTCTTTCTCTCTCTGTGTGAGGGTGTGTGTGTGTGTGTGTGTGGTGGGTTTCAAAAATTTTTGGAACCTCTTCTGTAGGTGTGGCCTGCTTTCCGGGTCCACTGGTGGAACTTCTTCTAACCGGTTCGGTGGATTTGACGAACCAGTTCTACCGAATAGGTGCGAACTGGTAGGAACCCACCTCTGGAGGTAACCAAACTCAAGTATTTGCTCTTCATTGGTTATGCTTCAAATCTGAAAAAATTGCTGTGCTTTTCACCCCTCGCTCAACTCAACTTCCCTGTCTGCCTTCACTTGTCTCCAAGCAAGTTGTAGACGAAAGAGTTTGGCCCCAGAGGACCTCCTCCTAGTTCTATTCCCTGCAGGACCCAGGAGAGGAATATTCCTAGGGCCCACACACCAAAGGACCTTTTCCCTCAAGCCCACCATCTACCGTGGTCCACGCAGACAACCGAGGGACTTGCTTCTCTTGTAAGAAGAAGCTTCTAAAGATCTCCCTTCCTGCTCTGAGAGAAGAGGTTTGGCTGAGCCAGCTCTCATCTCATGGTATCCAACTGGGGGAGAAGATGGGGAGAAGATGACTCTGCTTCAGCCCCAGCTGGTCTTCTCCAGCTGGGATAACCACCAAAGGTGAGCGGCAGCTATCCATCCAGCATCCTCTTTCGGGGAGATGCGGCAAGGAGAGATTGACATGGGGAGCAAGAGGAGCCCAATTTCTCCTCCGAATTTCTGCTTAGGGGAGCTCAGAAATGGCAAATCATGTCTCATCTTCCTTGACCTTTTCTAAAGTTGTCTTGAACATCTGATACCATTTTACGGATTACAGATTGATAGAGTTGGAAGGGATCTTATAGGTCATCTAGTCCAGATCCTCTCCTCACCCAAGCAGGAGACCCTACACCATTTCTGACAGAGGGCAGTCCAGTCTCTTCTTGAAAGCTTCCAGGGATGAAGCTCCCACAACTTCTGAAGGCAACTTCTGTTCCACTGGTTGATTGCTCTCACTGTCAGAAAATTCCTCCTTATTTCCAGGCTGAATCTCTCCTGGATCAGTTTCCATCCATTATTCCTTGTCTGGCCTTCAGGTGCTTTGGAAAAATATTTTCACTTGCTGAGACAGATAGCTGTAACCACTGATAGCCCTACCTTATGTATCTCCCTAGGACTAAGACTTGCTTTAAATAAAACTTCGCCCAAAAAATATCTACCTTGAAAAATCATAGAATCAAAAGGTTGGAAGAGACTTTGTGTCAGCACCTCTCCATTTAATAATTAGGAAAGAAGACCACGAGATTTCATTTGTAGAAAATCAAATGTACTTTTACTAATTAAAAATGGCTAAAGAGCGGTTGCGTAGCAAAGTCTGGTTAATTAGGTGCGAAAGCAGTTGATATATAGAATAGCCCATTCCACACCCCCTGGCATCATAGGCCTAGTCCAATCATAAGTCCTTCAAGTGTCAGGTGTGAGATAACTTCAAAAGGCATCACGAAGATGGAATGTCGGTGCCGTTAACCCAGGCGGGTGACCACACATGCGTAGTCTGTCCATCCAAAGACCTCCAGAATCTTCCTCCAGCACAATAAGTAACCCCACCCAAATACTATGCCCTCCCTCCCCGTTTCAATGGCAGCTGAAGCAACAGCAAAGCAGAAGCTGACACTTTGGGGATTTTCTAATCCAACCCCCTGTCCAGACCAGAAATCTTCAGACCATCCCAGACAAAGGGCTGTCCAATGTTTGCTGGAAAACCTCCACAACTCCAGAAGAGAGGTCTTCCACTCCCTCGTAGCTCTCACAGTCATGAAATACCTCTTCATTTTGAGTTTAGATTTCTCTCTTTTAAGCTTCTGCCTTTTGGTGCTTCTCTTCAGATGTTCTCCTATTTAAGAGAATAACAGAGTTGGAAAGGAGCTTGGAGATCTTCTAAGCCAATTCCCTGCTCAAGCAGGAAACCAATCTCTTCTTAAAAACCTCCAGCGTTGGAGCACCCACAATTTCTGGAGGCAACTTCTGTTCTACTGGTTGATTGTTCTCACTGTCAAATTTCTCCTTAGTTCCAGGTTGAATCTCTCTTTGATTAGTTTTCAACTGTTGCTTCTTGTCCTGCCTTCGGGTGCTTTGGAGAATAAATGGACCTCCTCTTCCTCTGAAGAAGTTCTCCCCATCTTCTGCCCTGGGTCAGCCCTTCATGAATTGAAGGATAGCTATCAAGTTTCTGCCTAGCCTTCTCTTCGTTAGGCTAAACATACCCAAAGTGTTACTGTTATATCTCTTCACTATCTTGACCTTATGTCCTAGATCAAACCTGGGTACCAGAAACTTATCCAGACGTGCTTCCTACTTTTTTTAACCTAACACTGCAGGTGCAGAAGAAATTCTAGTGTTTATGGACGCTTATAATAAAAGAGAGAAAATCCAGAAATGATCATTGCTTTCCAACACCTTTTAGTGCTGAAGTTGTATAAATGCTTAGAAAATTGTAAGTATAAATAGAGCAAGATGGGAGAGCAGATATTAGGGAGCCGAGGTGGTGCAGTGGTTAGGGTGCAGTACTGCAGGCCACTTCAGCTGACTGTTATCTGCAGTTCAGCGGTTCTAATCTCACGGGCTCAAGGTTAACTCAGCCTTCCATCCTTCCGAGGTGGGTGAAATGAGGACCCAGACTGTGGGGGCAATATGCTGACTCTGTAAACCGCTTAGAGAGGGCTGAAAGCCCTATGAAGTGGTATATAAGTCTAACTGCTATTGCTATTGCTATTGCTATTGTTAAGTAGGCAAAAAACTCTAACTTCTTGGGAGCAAGTTAGATTCCTAGCACACACTTATTACAACAATTCCTACTATAACAAAGAAAGTTGATGGAGAAACTTAATTGGAGTGTCTACAGAATACAGAATAACAGAATTGGAAGGGACCTTGGAGGTCTTCTAGTCCAACCCCTTCCTCAAATAGAAGACCCTATAGGATGTCCAGTCTCTTCTTAGAAGCCTCCAGTGATGGAGCACCCACAACTTCTGGAGGCAAGTTGTTCCATTGGTTAATTGTTCTCACAGTCAGAAATTTTTTCCTTAGTTCTAGGCTGGTTCTCCCCTTGCTTACTTTCCATCAGTTGCTTCTTGTTCAACCTTCTGCTGCTTTGGAAAGTAGATTGACCCCCTTGTCTCTGTAGGAGCCACTTAAATATTGGAATACTGCTATCATGTCACCCCTAGTCCTTCTCACCAAGTTCCCACAACTGTTCATCATACATCGTTCCCCTAATCGTCTTTGTTGTGCTTTCATGTACTCTTTCTAGAGTCTCAACATCTTTTTAAAGATAGATCTAGATCTTGACAACCAAAACTAGGTACACACATCCTGAACTTGGAGCTTCCTCACAACCTTCTCCATGAATGTTTGGTGCTCCTTGGAAGAAGCTGTTTCCGGGGAAAGGAATATCACCCACTGAAAAATATAAGATGTCCCACTATCATGTCTATCATAGGCTGGTGACTTCCTGAGGAATTATAATAAAAACATTTTGGTCCAGCTTAGACAATCATAATGTCACCTTCAGGACACAAGAGTTGGAGAAGGCAGGATTGGAGGGCTGCTTCTTCCTCCTCAGTCCATCTATATGCCATGCTGTGTCACCTTAACCATGATAAGATCACTCGTCCTCTTTATGGAATGCAGAGGCAGAACTTGGAAGGGATGCTCCACAGAGCTTCTCAGCAGGTAAAAGTCCAAGAAAGCAGGAGAAGAATTAGGTTCTTCACCCCCAGCTCAGCAATCTAATTCTTCTCACGCTATATTAATTCTAATTCCATCACATGCCCATTTCTCTCTTCCCAGCTGTCCATTTTCTTCCTGATGGATTCTCAGAACCAAACACAGAAGACAGAATTTATCTTCCTGGCATTCTCCATATTCCAGAGACACCACATCCATTTTTTCTTGGTGTTCCTGGCTGCCTATTTGGTCACCCTGCTGGGCAACCTCATGATCGTAACCCTGGTTCTCCTGGATTCCCGTCTCCACACCCCCATGTACTTCTTCCTCAGCCAGCTGTCCTGCTTGGATATCTGCCTTTCTTCTGTGGTGGTACAAAAGATCTTGGCGAACCTTCTACACCAGCAATACACCATCTCCTACAACCAGTGCCTGGCACAAGCCTTCTTCCTGATCGGCTTTGCGGGATGTGAGCCGGCACTGCTGGCCATCATGGCCTATGACCGCTATGCCGCCATCTGCCAACCTTTGCACTATGCCCACCTGATGAGGGGCAAGGTCTGCGTCCAGCTGTCTGTGGCCACCTGGCTCTGGGGTTTCCTGGACTCAGCCATCCACGTTTCTCTGGCCTCCAAGTTGGAGTTTTGTGACAACCACCAGATTCCTCACATCTTTTGTGATGTCCCCCCTTTCCTGAAAATCGCCTGCAGTGATACCTGGGTCAATGAATTGACCAACCACATCACCAGCATCTTTGTGGGCCTTGTCCCTGTCCTCTTCATCATCCTGTCCTACTTCTACATTTTGGGCTGCATTTTGCGGATCCGTTCAAACACCGGTAGGCGCAAAGCCTTCTCCACCTGTGCTTCACACCTTGCTGTCGTGATTGTCTGCCTTGGAAATGCCTTTGTGAACTACAACCAGCCCAGTGCTGGTTACTCTCTAGAGGTGGACACCTTCATCTCCACCATGTTTTGTATCATCAACCCCCTCCTGAACCCTTTGATCTACAGCCTCCGCAACAAGGAGGTGAAGGGGGCCATGAAGAAGGTTCTCGGCTGCCAGAAGGTGGTCTAGCCCTCATCTAAGAGCCGAGGTGGTGCAGTGGTTAGAGTGCAGTACTGCAGGCCACTTCAGCTGACTGCTAGCTGCAGTTCAGCGGTTCTAATCTCACCGGCTCGGGGTTGACTCAGCCTTCCATCCTTCCGAGGTGGGTAAAATGAGGACCCAGACTGTGGGGGCGATATGCTGACTCTGTAAACCGCTTAGAGAGGGCTGAAAGCCCTATGAAGCGGTATATAAGTCTAACTGCTATTGCTATTGCTATCTAGGGCTGAATCTTTTGTAGCATTTCGTGCGTTTCTGCTCCTTAAGAAAAATGAAATTTATGTACAGGGACTGGAGTAGCAGGACATCCTTAAGATTCCTGCAGAACCTAACCAGACTTTGGGAAAATACTATCACATGTAGTGGACATGTGTAAAAACAAAGAAATATGGGACAAAAAAACATACATGGTTGGAGAAAATGTTAAAACAGCACATAGATTATAAACCAGAAATATTTTTGCTAGGCATAACACCTGAAAAGTATGATAAAGGGAATCTACACTTAATATTACATGCCTTGACAGCAGCACAAATTGTATTTTCACAGTGCTGGAAAAATGAGGAAACACCCACAGAGGATGATGTAAATTTAGATTGTGCAGAAATGGATAGACTGACGTTGAAAATAAAAGAAAAAGAAGATGGAAAGTATTTTCGAACAAGAGGCTTGTTTTATAAATGGTTGGACAGTAGAGGTAGAAATTAGGAGTGGGAAAAGTATTATTGTATAAAAATAAATTGATCCAGGCAATACTCTGTTCACTAAGCACGTATGTATGTAATGTGGAAATATATAAATAAACTGTTTAAAGAAAAGATTCCTGCAGAACCGCTCTCAAGGAGAAAACAAAGGGAGATTTTTCCCTTCTGAGTAGGTGGGACGTTGCATCTCAGTGAAAATTCATTCAAAACCCAGTAATGGGTTAGGATTCCAACCTAAGAGAGGATGGATTTTACAGAATTACAGATTAACAGAGTTGGAAAGGACGGAGTAGTCCTTTTTGTTATTTTTATCTTGTTCCATATCCAGAGTTGGTTTTTTTTGGGGGGGACAGATTAGAGACTGTATAAATTGGATTAACAAAGTAAATAAAATATATTCCCAAAACTTCTCGATTTTATTCCACTTTGCCTCCAAGTCCAGATGAAAAGGGGCAATGGTGGGAGAGGGGAGAATCTGGGTGGGGGTCCTTGGTGCTCTCTGGACTTTTGGGGGGGGGTTGCATATGTTTTATGAACTAACTAGGGTATATCATTAATACTACAAGGGGGAGGGGGGAAGAGGGGGTGGAGGAGGAGGACCGTGAGGTCCTTGATGTCCTCTGAGCTTGGTGGTTTTCTTGCAGACATTTTGTGACCCAACTAGGTAACATCATCAGTGCTAGAATGGGGTGGGGTTGGAAGAGGAGGAGGAGGAGGAGGAGGAGGAGGATGACGACGACAATTGTGGGGTCCCTGGTGCTCTGGGAACTTGGTTGTTTTCTCAAAGACATTTCATGACCCAACTAGGTAATATCATCAGTGCTAGAACGGAATGGAGTTTGCAGAGAGGGGAGGAGAAGGTGGTGGAGGAGGAGGAGGACTGTGAGGTCCTTGGTTTCCTCTGAGCTTGGTAGTTTTCTTGCAGACATTTTGTAACCCAACTAGGTAACATCATCAGAGCTACAAGGGATGGGGTTAGAAGAGGAGAAGGATGATGACAATGACAATTGTGGGTGTTCTGGTACTCTGGGAGCTTGGTGGTTTTCTTGGGGACATTTCATGACCCAACTAGATAACACCATCAGTGCTAGAAGAGGATGGGCTTGGAGGAGGACGGGGACAAGGAGGACGTGGACTGTGAAGTCCTTGTGCTCTCTGAGCTTGGTTGTTTACTTGAAGACATTTCATGACCCACCTAGGGAACGTCAGCAGTGCTAGAAGGGAATGCTAGAAGCAAAGCCCTCTCCATTCTAACACTGATGATGTCACCAAGTTTGGAAATGAAACATCTGCAAGAAAACCACCAAGCTCAGAGAGCACCAAGGACCTTACAATTCAACCCATAAATAGTCTCTTCTTTCAATTTCCATATCCTACTGTGAGCATCTCAGATAAAGCTGGGAACTCCTGCCTCTCTTCTCTGATGGCCTCCTAGGTACCATCTCTTCCCCTCCTTCCTACCCCAACATCATTCACACAACCCATTATTCCACTGCTCTGACGGGAAACCCAAACTGAGTATGTGACCACCATCCCAAGGCCTAGATGACCTAAGATAGGTCAATGGTTGTCATGGTAGCCATGGAGTCTTGAGCCACACCTAGCCCCACAGAGGCCAGATGGACATTATCTAAGGCCATAAATCAGGGATATTTCACTTCCAATCCAGAAATGACATCACGAGACTCAGGCAGGGAGGTTGCTACGTAGCAGAGAGGCTGGTACAACACCAACTGTCCCAACTGATCCCTAGAGCCCAATTTAATGAACAGTACCTCACATCAAGTAACTTGTGTAGTAGTATCCCTGAAAGCCTTAAGAAGCTTCTGGAAGACAATTGCTGCACTTCCACCTGTCACGAGCAAGAAACCAAGAGTGGAATAGAGTTCAAAGGTACTACCACAAGTTTATTTCATGCTACCTATGTATAAGAAATGGCACCCTTCCCTCAACTCCTGCCCACCTAGCAGATCGAAAGCATGCAAATGTGAGTAGATAAATAGGCACCACTGTGGTGGGAAAGTAACAGCATTCAGTGCACCTTTGGTGTATAACTATGCTGGCCACATACCCATGAAAATGTCTTCAGACAATGCTGGCTCCCTCGGCTAAGAAACAGAGATGAGCACTACCCCCTAGAGTTGGGCACAACTGGACCTGAGAACACTTTACCTTTATATACAAAAATCTGATCTATTAATGGTCAAGGCACCAGATAAGAGTCAATGGAATTCATGGCGGGCTGGGCTTTGTTCTCTTATGCAAGCATAGCAACTCCAAATTGATGGCGCATTTGACCGCCCCCTTTGGGCTCTCCCTGGCCATCTCCGACACCATCCCTGCCAATTGGACTTTTGGTTGAAGCCACACCTGAAAGGAATTCTGACTAGTGGAGTGAAGGAGAAGAGCCTTTCCTGCTGAGGCCCCTGTCTTGTGGAACATTCCGCCACTGCTCCCATCCTTTTAGTCCTCCAGAAGAATATCAAAACCTGGTTCTGCTGGTGGGCTTGGAGCCCAGGAGAGGGGCCCACACCAATGGAGGTGGTTGATGGGATATAGAATAGAATAGAATAGAATAACAGAGTTGGAAGGGATCTTGGAGGCCATCTAGTCCAACTCCCTGCTTAAGCAGGAAATCCTATAGCATTTCAGACAAATGGCTATCCAACATCTTCTTAAAGACTTCCAGTGTTGGGGCATTCACAACTTCTGGAGGCAACTTCTCTACCACAGATTAATTGTTCTCACTGTCAGGAAATTTCTCCTCAGTTCTAAGTTGCTTCTCTCCTTGATTAGTTTCCACCCATTGCTTCTTCTTCTACCCTCAGGTGCCTTGGAGAATAGTTTGACTCCCTCTTCTTTGTGGCAACCCCTGAGATATTGGAACACTGCTATCATGTCTCCCCTGGTCCTTCTTTTCATCAAACTAGACATTCCCAGTTCCTCCAACCGTACTTCATATCTTTCAGACTCCAGTCCCCTAATCATCTTTGTGGCTCTTCTCTGCACTCTTTCTAGAGTCTCTGCATCTTTTTTACATCCTGGAGACCAAAACTGGATGCCGTATTCCAAGTGTGGCCTTACCAAGGCATTATAAAGTGGTATTAACACTTCATGTGATGTTGGTTCTATCCCTCTGTTTATGCAGCCTAGAACTGTGATGGCTTTTTTGGTGAAGATCTATGATAAAGATCTCATCCCTATGCTGTCCATCTCCTTGGTTCTATGTGAAGTACCCGTGGTTCGTCCATGAGGCCAATGTTGAGAAAAGACACAGACACGAGCTTTCTCGGGATGGAGCGACCCAGATTGGGGTCTGGTAGCCCCTTTTATTGAGATAGGACAAAGGCAGGAGGAGCAATAGCATGTGATTTAAGACAGCCTTGTCAAAATACAATTGCTAATCTACTGCTCAGGGAAGTTCTGTGTATATATGGTCAAATCCTGGGCGTCATTGGGTAAGGCACATCTAGAGTGAATTATCAGGATGTTATGTTATGCACTATCAGGATGTTATGCTATGAACTATCAGGATGTCAGGATGTTATGGAGTTTGTTTCCTGTGGTTCAGCGTGGCTGCGCATGCCCTATTATGCACTGGGTCATGGGTGACCACCACACCTACACAAGGAGTTATGTGACAACAAGCTGCATG
This sequence comes from Thamnophis sirtalis, assembly GCF_051295495.1. Classification (NCBI taxonomy): domain Eukaryota; kingdom Metazoa; phylum Chordata; class Lepidosauria; order Squamata; family Natricidae; genus Thamnophis; species Thamnophis sirtalis. Next base: position 1,217,034 of record NW_028261389.1, read on the forward strand.
GCATTGGGAGGGGAAAGGGGGAATAGAAAGTTACAGCACAGCATAGGGGGGGAGAAAGGGCATGTGTGGGAGTAGCTGGCTCACATAGTTCATCTTACATGAGGCTGCATAGTGAGTCCTGGCCGTTTAGGCCGGAAAGATGTTTCTGGTGCGATGTTTTTGCATCCCTGTGTATGTGTGTTTCAGATAGCAGAAACTGCCCTGCACACACACACACGGAATGGATTCCAACAGTTCTAGTTTTAAGCTTTTTAAGAAAAGTAATTGTTTTCTATTTGTCTTTTTAGTCTTCACCTCATAAAAGAGATGGGAAGCATATAAATTTAACAAATGAATACATAAACTTCACTGGACACTTTTCCACGTTGTCTTGATCTCCAGTTCCCACCCTTTGTCGAGCGAGAAGCTTGTGAATGGTTTTTTCTTCTGCTTTGTGATGCAAGTTATCTCCAGGGACATCTCAGGTGCCATAAAATGTGCGTCTCTCTTTTTTTGCAAGCATTGGCTCTGTGTGCGACACAGGATGAACGCAGGGCAGGTATGAGACCTCCAATGCCTAAAGGAGGCTGAGAACAAGAAACAAAGACCCTCCTCAAGACAGAAAGGCCAACTGGGGAGTGTTCAAGCAGTAGGAAAAGGAAAGGAAGAAGAAAAAGAAGAAGAAGGAGGAGGAGGAGGAGGAGGAGGAGGAGAAGGAGAAGGAGAAGGAGAAGGAGAAGGAGAAGGAGAAGGAGAAGGAGAAGGAGAAGGAGAAGGAGAAGGAGAAGAAGAGGTAGTAGTAGTAGTAGTAGTAGTAGAAGAAGAAGAAGAAGAAGAAGAAGAAGAAGAAGAAGAAGAAGAAGAAGAAGAAGAAGAAGAAGAAAAAGTAGGAGGAGAAGTAGTAGTAGTAATAGTAGTAGTAGTAGTAGTAGTAGTAGTAGTAGTAGTAGAAGAAGAAGAAGAAGAAGAAGAAGAAGAAGAAGAAGAAGAAGAAGAAGAAGAAGAAAAAGAAAAAGTAGGAGGGGGAGGAGGAGAAAGAGAAATAGTAGTAGTAGTAGTAGTAGTAGTAGTAGTAGTAGTAGAAGAAGAAGAAGAAGAAGAAGAAGAAGAAGAAGAAGAAGAAGAAGAAGAAGAAGAAGAAGAAGAAGAAGAAGAAGAAGCATATCTTCTACCTTCATCCAGGAGACTCTGATCAGGTGAGGAGCACGAGGGGCAAAGAGAAAAGGGGTGGGGGGAGGTGATTGATGCCTGCACCAAGGAACTCTCAGAGTTGAGGTCCACAAGTCTTAAAGTTGCCAAGGTTGGAGATCCCAGGTCTGGAAGATGCATAAACTGCATGTTGTTGGTGAGAAGAAGCTCACCCCTTTTTCATGCCTGATGGGGCAAAGCTTTCTCTCCCCTTCCTCTTCCTCTTCCCTCAGAAGGAGAAAAGGTGTTTTTGTTGAGTCAGCTACTCTTCTGAGAAGAAGTTGGGACAGGTTTTTATCTTGATGGTACAATAGGAAAACCTCGGAGGAAGGGGGTGAACATCTGGACTCAGATGTCCCAAAAAGACAACTGGACTTTTTTTACCTTTGCAAATGTTTCTTTTTCAATCCAATTTTTAATTTTTAATATTCTTTACACATATCAATGCATGAATGGTGTCGTAACTGGGTAACATACATTTCAGTACACATAATCTTATTATTCCTAAATATTACATTTGATTTCCATTGTTTCATATTATTCATACATGTCTTTTATTATCACTCTTCCTTTCTAAACTGTCTTTCTGGTTTTTTCTATATCTTAACATATTAAATGTAAATGTAACAGAGGTTAGAGGGGAGGGAAGGAGGACAGTAGGGAAGTCAGGATGGAGAGGAGAAAGGAGAGGAACAGGAAAGGCAGAAGAAGGGGGGAAGGATAAAGAGGAGGAAGAGAAAGAAGAGAAGGGAAAGAAGGTGGGAAGAAAGAAGGAGAGAAGAAAGAGAAGAAACTGGGGGAGGAAGGAGGGAGGGAAAGAGGGAGGGAAAGAAAGAGAGAAGGAGAGTTGAAAGGAAGGAAGGAGGGAGGGAGGAAAGGAGGGAGATTAAGAGAAAAGAAAGGAGGAGGGAAAGAGGAAGGGAAGGAGGGAAGGTATGGGAGAAGGAGGGGGGATCGAGGGAGGGAAAGGAGGGGGAAGGAAAGGAGAAAAGAAAGGAGGGAAGAAGGAAGTAAGGGGGGAGGGAAGAAAAGGGTATGGAAAAGAAGAAACGAGGGAAGAGAAGAGGGAGGGAAGGAATAAGATACCTAACCTTTGATGTTTATATGATTTGATAGTATGGGAATATCTCGAAATGTAGTTGTATTGTTTTTTACAAGTTATGGATGTTGTATTTTCGTTTTACCAATAAAATCTTATTTAAATAAATAAATAAAAAACATATTAACATATAATTATTATTTCCCCCCACTATTTTCTATCCCTATTTTTTCCTCTTTCATATTGCTATAATATTCAAGGACATGTTTTCCACCTATTTCGTTGTTCATCTTTCCATAGTTAAATCAACATTCCATCCTTCATTTTTCCATTTTTCAACATCTCTTTATACAGTCTTAGTATCAATCACAATCATGTATACATTTAAGGAATTTCTATTCATGTTCTTTCCAATTCTTCAGTCCATATGCTTCTACTATTAATAGATATGCTTAGATCAATATATATTTATATATATTTCCCTAATCGTGCATTAAGTTCCATTGTTATTCATATTTTAATACATATTTACTAGTACATCTGTTTTTTCCCATTCTTCATATCTATTTATTTTACAATATTATCCTGATATCTATCGCACCGCTAAAATAATAATCCATGTTTTGCTTCTCATCCAAAAAGCTTCTTCAGTCTTTTTCAGAACTGAAGATGCTTCTTGGATGAGAAGCGAAACGTTTTCAAGGAAAAAAATTAAGAAAGTCCAATTGCCTCTTGGAGAAGAAAAAGTATCTTTGGGACCAAGAGGGTCTGGATGATTGATGATTGAGTCTGGACTCTTGTGGCTGCAGGGAAATTGGCACAACTATTAGGATCCCCTCCTAATAATCTCCAACATAGTATCTGAGCTATCTGTTAATACTTCATTAGTATCACTGCTAGTATTACTACCTCATGCCACCGCTTCTGTTTAGTTACAATTTTTGGCATGAATTCTTTGTGTAAACCCCCAAAACAGATGAAGGATCTTAGAGGAACACAGTGCATGGAAGGAATTGTGTTGTTCATTTCCAGCTGCGTCCAACAATCATCATTCTGTGTCTTTGCACAGGGGTGCAAAATCAGGAGTAAGTTAATGTTAAGTTAAGTTAAATGCTAAGTTACACATAACATGTGTGCCATATGGCTTTTGGGGAAAGTTAACTGGAGGACACATCTATAATAAACTTCCACCTGACTAGAAGAAACCCAGAATCATTTCTCCTACCTGATGATTATTTTATTCAACACAAAGAATGTTTAATTCTTTCAGTTGCCCTTTGGGAGGTCCAGTGGTTCCCTCATGCGTCTGAAGCTTCTCCTTCATGCTGTGATTTGAAAGGAGCAGCTACTACCTGAATTCTACTGCGGTCCAACATTGTCCACCACAGCTTGATGGATCTCATGGCAGGTGGCAACCAGACCCTGCAGGTGACCGAGTTCTTGTTCCTAGGGTTCTCCGGCATGCCCAGAGGTCAGCCTTTCTTCTTTCTGCTGTTCCTGGCCATCTACCTCATCACCTTGGTGGCCAACGCGGTCATACTCCTTTTGATCCAGGTGGATTCACGCCTCCGTAGTCCCATGTACTATTTCCTCAGCCATCTGTCCTGCTTGGACATTTGCTATTCCTCGGTCACCCTCCCCACCATCCTGGTGAACCTCCTGCGCCAGCAGCCCACCATCTCCTACAACGAGTGCATGGCCCAGATGTTCTTCCTCATGACCTTTGCGGGAACTGAATGCGCACTGCTGGCCGTGATGGCCTACGACCGCTATGCGGCCATCTGTGAACCTTTGCGCTATGCTCAACTCATGGGTAAGTGGGTGCGAGTCCCTCTGGCTACAGCTTCATGGGTCTGGGGCCTTCTCGATTCAGCCATTCACACTGCACTGGCCACCGATTTGGCCTTCTGTGGAGCCAACAAGATCCATCACATCTTCTGTGATGTCCCTCCACTCTTGAAAATTGCTTGTAGCGACACTTATGTCAACGAGATGGCTCTTCACACAGCAAGTGTCTTTGTGGGTCTCAGCCCTTTCCTTCTTGTTGTCATTTCATATGTCTACATCTTATCTACAATTCTGAAGATCCGTTCCAGCACTGGAAGGAGAAAAGCCTTCTCCACCTGTGCTGCCCACTTGATTACAGTCATTGTCTACTTTGGGATGGCCAATTTGAATTACAACCGTCCCAGTGCGGGCTACTCCTTGGGGGTGGACACCCTAGTTTCCACCCTGTATTGTATCATCACCCCCATGCTGAACCCCCTAATCTACAGCCTCCGAAACAAGGAGGTCAAAGGGGCCCTACAAAAACTTCTGGGCACTCAGGAGAAGGAAGATGCATCTCCTGGAAAGCAGTGAAGAAAAACTGGATTGCCTTCCTTCCCTCTCTGCTTATCCTGGTCTGCAAAGTAGCAGCTGTTGGATGGGAAGGGGGGCACAGAGGGAAAGGAAGGGTGGGTGATTCTAGAGAGTGGCTATCCTTGGTCTCTACCTCTTCATCTGCAGGCTCTGCTGTGTCTTGTCTAGCTCCCCTCTGCTGTCCCATCATTGGAGGCTTTTAAGAATAGACTAGATAGCCACTTGTCTAGAATGGTATAGGGTTGGCTGCTTGAGCAGGGGGCTCGATTAGAAGACCCTCAAAGGTCCCTTCGAACTCTGTGACTCTGAGTGGCTGTCCTAAGCCTCTTCCTCTTCATCTCCGGGCTGTGCTGCCTCTTTTCTTTTCTCGCTCCCCTCCTTGGGAAGTGCTCCTTCCTTCCTGGGAACCTGCCACTTCACTGTAATCCATCACAACAGCATTCACTCTGTCGGCATCATCCATCACACAATGGGAAAGAAGGTGATGAAAAGGCTGGAATTCACTTTGTCTACAATTTAAAGGAAATTTAAATTGAAAGGGAATGATGCACCATTGGTGTACAAGGCCAAATAAATTCTGTAAGGTATAAAAAGGCACCTCTAATCACTGCTGAGAAAGTAAAAAGGGGGAGGGGCATTTTATCATGCAGGGTGGACTTGTGAAAAAGGAAAGGGGAAAAGAGAGGAAAGGGAAAAGGGAAGGGAAGATAGAGAAGGGAAGGGAACAGAAAGGAAAGGAAATGGGAGGAAAGAAAAGAAAGGAAAGGAAAGGAAAAGAGGAAAGGAAAGGGAGTGGGGGGAAAGAAAGAAAACAAAACGAAACGAAAGGGGAGGAGAGGGAAGGAGAGGGGAGAAGAGGGAAGGAAGTCGGAGGAAAGAAAGGGGAGGGGAGGGGAGGGGAGGGGGAAGATGTTGATTCCAAACTTCTCTACATGAATTATGAATGCAATTATAAGTTTACCTCTTACTGTACGGTTGCAACATGCTTCTTCCGAAAGCGCATTTTGTTTCATTATTAATATCATAAACCATAAGTTATTTCTTTCTGTTTCACGCAAAATCCCATAAGGGTTTCCAGTTGGTAATAAAGATAGATATTGTCTTTAATTTGAGGAAAGAAGTGAATTTAGCCACCTCTGCAAGTTCCAACATTTTCACTTTCATCATTTGTACACAATCCTGTTTCAAACCTAGTCTTACGGTGTTCAAAACTGTAGATTATTTTGTCTAGTTTAAATCTTTCTAATCATTCTAAATTTTTAAAAAAAACACGTAAAATTCTATTCCTCTACCACCAGTTCTTCTCTTATTTTTATGTGAATTCTCCTTGACAAAATTGTGGCATGCTGAGTTAGCCATTTGTGTTTCTCCATTATTTCTCCTCTACAAAATGCTTATCTAAATGAAATAAAACCGTTGAAATTCTTTGGACCGCTGTGTTTATTGGAGGCCACAATCCTTCCACTGAAGGGTCATCCAGATGTTCCTTCTGTGTCACTTGTGCTAACCCCCACTCTCCAGTCACACAACCTGGGTGGGCAGCAAGATAATTGGAGATGGACTAGAAGACCTCCAAGGTTCCTTCCAACTCTGCTATTCTATTTTGCGTGGGCCTTGGCCCAAGTTTCCAGCTCCCAGCCTTTATTCTGAAACTCCAAAGTTTTCAGCGAGGAATTCCCCAATGGGAATCATGTCGATGCTTTGTTTTTTTTTCTTTTCTGATGCAAGTCGTCCCCAGGGACACACCGGAGGCCATAAAAACTGTGTCTCTTCTCTCAGCAACAACAGTAGACTTGTATACTGCCCCATCCTGCTTTACATCACCCCCAAGGGCAGTTGATAACGTATAAGTGTTCTTTATTTTGCCCCCAACAATCAGGATCCTTATTTTACTGATCTCAGAAGGATGGAAGGCTGAATCAACCTTGAGCCCCATCAGGATCAAACTCCTGGCAGTGGGCAGAGTCAGCCTTTTAACACCACTCCGCCTTGGGGATTTTGCAAGCAGTAGACAAGAGGAAAGAGAGGAGGAGATCACACCTGCCAGCTTCATCCAGGAGTCTTCGACCAGGTGAGGAACAGATCAGGGCCAGAGGGCTTCAGATCCAGGAAGAGGGGAGAGTGTGGGAAGGGATTAATGCACGGACCAAAGACTTCAGGTGCACCTCAACACCAGCCGCTGTCAGGACAAAGTCTAAATTAAGCGTTGCTGGTGAGAAGAAGCTCACTTCTTTTTTAAAAAATGCCTTCTCCCCCCCTCCTCTTCCGTCCCCCACCCCGAGGTGAGGGCCTTTTCTCTTTGGGGTGGGGGACAGAAGAGGAGGGAGAGAGAAAGCTTTGGCCCACCAGGCATTTAAAAAAAGAGGCAAGCTTCTTCTCACCAGCAACATGAACTCTTAACCCAACTCTTAATCTAAGAATTAACAGTGTTTGAAGGAAAACAAGGATATAGTGCTGGCTAGCATGCTTCAAGTAAGCAATCTTATGTCAGAATAGAGCTGGAAGGGATCTCAGCGTGGCTTCCACCCCTTCAGTGAACAGATAGGAGACCAATTAGCTGTTTAAAATACTTTAAAAATAACAGGTGCTACAACTGGATTGAGAATCCAGTAAGTCTCCTGGTTTGGGCTCCAGCCCTACTGCCCCAATACTGTGATGGGACTATCTGCATTCATCTGCTAATAGCCATTGATACTTGATTAATATCACCCCTTGTAAATAGTGTTAGTGAATTTGTGGGTGCATGGGTGAATCCCTGGTGTGAACCCTGAAAAAAAGGTAAAGGATCCTGGATGAACACAGGAATTCTGTGGAAGGAATTCAGCTTCTGAGCCCCAATTTCTTCCCTCATGAATGATCCCCATTCTGCCTTTTTGAACAGAATTGCTGATATTTTTTTTATTCATGCAAAGCATTCTTTAATTATTCCAGAAAGCCTTTGGGGAACTCTAGAGGTTCACTCCTGCTTGTGAAGCTTCTTCTTCATGCTGTGATTTGAACGCGGAGGCTACCCTTGAATTCTAACTCTTGATGGACCTCATGGAAAGCGTCAATCAGACCCTGCAGGTGACGGAGTTCTTGTTTCTGGGTTTCTCTGGCATGCCCAGAGGACGCCCCTTCCTCTTTCTGCTGTTCCTGGCCATCTACCTCATCACCTTGGTGGCCAACTCAATGATATTCCTCTTGATCCAGGTGGATTCACGCCTCCATAGTCCCATGTACTATTTCCTTAGCCACTTGTCCTGCTTAGACATTTGCTATCCCTCAGTCACCCTCCCCAACATCCTGGTGAACCTCCTGCGCCAACAACCCACCATCTCCTACAACGAGTGCATGGCCCAGATGTTCTTCCTCATGAGCTTTGCAGGAACTGAATCCGCACTGCTGGCTGTGATGGCCTATGACCGCTATGCGGCCATTTGTGAGCCTTTGCACTATTCTCAACTGATGAGTAAGGAGGTGCGAGTCCCTCTGGCTACAGCTTCATGGGTCTGGGGCCTTCTCAACTCAGCCGTTCACACAGCCCTGGCCACCAATTTGGCCTTCTGTGGAGCCAACAAGATCCATCACATCTTCTGCGATGTCCCTCCACTCTTGAAAATTGCTTGTAGCGACACTTATGTCAACGAAATGGCTCTTCACACAGCAACTGTCTTTGTGGGTCTCAGCCCTTTCCTCCTTGTTGTCATTTCATACGTCTACATCTTATCTACAATTCTGAAGATCCGTTCCAGCACTGGAAGGAGAAAAGCCTTCTCCACCTGTGCTGCCCACTTGACTACCGTCATCGTCTACTATGGGATGGCCAACTTGAATTACAACCGGCCCAGTGCGGACTACTCCTTGGGGGTGGACACCCTAGTTTCCACCCTGTATTGTATTCCCACCCCCATGCTGAACCCGCTAATCTACAGCCTCCGAAACAAGGAGGTCAAAGGGGCCCTACAAAAACTTCTGGGCACTCAGGAGAAGGAAGATGCATCTCCTGGAAAGCAGTGAAGAAAAAAATTGGTTTTCTTCCTAGTCTCTCTGTATCTCCTTTTGTAATCACCACCAGCAATGATTTTTTCAGACTGAGGGGTTGTGTAGATGTAAATTCTAATATGGGTCATTGGCTCAATGACATTTTGGACTCTACCTGCCATCTCCTTCCTTCTTATGTCCTCAATCTGATTTAATCATTTAAAGGGGAAAACGGGGGGAAAAAGATTTGGAGAACTTTTTCCCAACTATCTGCAATGCCCTCTTCCAGGTATTTCCAGAAGGATCTTTTCCCTTTTCAAGGTCCTCTTGATGTCCACCTCCCTGTAGTTCCTTCAGATTTTGTAATATGATGGGGGAAAAATATTGAATGTACATCATCTGTTTGGTAGCCAACCAAGGATTTGGGAAAATCCCATTATTTGAAAATTCTAGATTATAATATTATAACTACAAGGAGAAGGCTGTGTGGTGCTATGAATAGAGCAAGATGGTGAGTAGAAGGATTAGAATAAAAGATGTATATCTTGGAAAAATGTCCTCAGTCTGATTTAATCATTTAAAGGGGAAACGGGGGGGGGGAGATTTGGAGAACTTTCTCCCAACTATCTGCGATACGCTTTTCAAGGTATTTCCAGAAGGATCTTTAGCCTCTTCAATATCTCCCTGACTTACACCTCCCCCCTTTCCTCCAATGTCAACGTGATAACAGACGTGGAAATGCTTTATCTGCATTGCAAACATTGGACAATAAATTGTAACTGACTTGGGTTACAGACCCATTGCTTCTCTCTAACTGTCCCTGTTCCTAACTGGCATAGTGGCCAGTAATCTCTTGGGCCTCTGTTTCAATTCTTACACCTGCCTAATTTACTACCATCCATAATTACTTCCCCCTTTTGCCTCCAAATTTTATCGTTTGCAGCTTGTGTTTTTTCAAACCTGTCTTTTTCCTGCAGCCAGATTGCATCTACAAGTTTCATGCAGAATAGCAAACGCAACTATTTCTGCTGACCTGCTCCGTTGCTAATTCCTGTAATTGCCAAAGTTTTTGTGGTTTGGGTGACTAGCACAAATTAAGGGGGGCTTGCTTAATCTCTGCTGCATTGCTTTTCAGGAACACCCTGTTTGCCCATGCCGACTCTAAACTGGGTCTCTTCCCCAGATACTCCTTGAATCTGCATAAATTTTATCCCATTGCAAGGCTCCCAATTTCCTCTTGCTGCTGCAACCGGAGGCTGAAAGCTGCCAGCTTCTGTGGCGGAATCTCTGCAGTGACTGCACATCCTGCCTTGCGATCTGATTAAAATTGGGCCCCTACTTTACACCCTCGATGGCCTTGTTGCCTGCATCGTAAAATAGCAATAGCAATAGCAGTTAGACTTATATACCACTTCCTACGGCTTTCAGCCCTCTCTAAGCAGTTTACAGAGTCAGCATATTGCCCCCAACAACAATCCGGGTCCTCATTTTACCCACCTCGGAAGGATGGAAGGCTGAGTCAACCTTGAGCCGGTGAGATTTGAACCGCCGAACTGCTGAACTGCAGTCAGCTGAAGTGGCCTGCAGTACTGCACTCTAACCACTGCGCCACCTCGGCTCTTCTAAGACACACGATCCCCAACCTGGGAGGCAGGAGGGATTCCGCTGGCCTTTTAAGAGGACCTTTGGAAATTGGCATACCTGGACTCATCAAACCTTGCAGGTCATAAGAGGCAAAAATGCAATCAAGCAGCATCAGAATATCCTTTGCACAGGTCATTAAATAACAGAAGAAGAGAGTTGGAAGGGATCTTAGAGGTCTTCTAGTCCAACCCCCTGCTCAAGCGGGAGACCCCATGTCATTCCAGAGAAATGATTGCCCAGAGTCTTCTTCAAAACCTCCAGTGTTGGAACACCCACAGCTTCTGGAGGCAAGTTGTTCCACTGGTTAATTGTTCTCACTCTCTCTCCTTAGTTCTGGGTTGGACCTCCTCTCCTAGACTAGCTTAATCCGTTGCTTCTTGCCTGAGTTGAGACAACGGCCCTGGATTCAACAGGCTTTGCGTATCATAAGGTGGCAGATCCTCATGCGGCATCAGGATGGCCTTTGCACAGGACAGTAATTGACTTGCTTTTGAGTCTGCACAATGCTGAATTGAAAGAGTAGCCCAGAGGTCTTCAAACTTGGCAACTTTAAGACTAGCCGGGTGGGGAATTCTGGGAGTTGAAGTCCACAAGTCTTAAAGTTGCCAAGTTTGGGGCCCCCTGCAATCGTCCTTGCTTTGGGTTGCAAACAAGTGAAAGAGACTGTGGCTTGAACCTTGTTGGGCCAAGAACCCACCTGGTCAGGGCTGCCAAGAAGAGGTGGCGCAGTGGTTAAATGCAGCACTGCAGGCCACTTCACCTGACTGCAGTTCTGCAGTTCGGCTGTTCAAATCTCACCGGCTCAAGGTTGACTCAGCCTTCCATCCTTCCGAGGTGGGTGAAATGAGGACCCGGATTGTTGTTGGGGGGCGATATGCTGACTCTGTAAACCGCTTAGAGAGGGCTGAAAGCCCCATGAAGCGGTATATAAGTCTAACTGCTGTTGCTATTGCTAAAACAAATGATGAGCACTGAGACAAAACTCACATGTCAAAGTGCTTCTGTACCAGGACATGAAAAGTGATACTTTGGTTAAACAAAATGCTATTTGGCATCAGGATATGCTTGGTGTCTGCCTCTCCTCCCGGTGGGTGGGGGTGGGAGAGATCAATAGACTTGGGAGTATTTGAGAAAATGGGAGACTATGGATACCTCTGCAGCACCATTATGCATTGTTCTGGAGCCTGCAAAGGAATCAACAAATGTTGAAAGACTGAGTTGTGACAAACTCTTGCACCTAATTCTTCTCTCCTTCGGCTCCTGCACCCTATAAGGCACTTTTACCCCCTTGCAGAGTATGTGTCGGTCAGTAACCAAGAAAGAAAACTCCCAACTCCATTGTTTCTGGAATTAAAAAGTGCTTTTACTGGTTATGAAAAGATAGTAAAGCAAGATCTGAGCCAGAAATGTGCGAACACGTACATATCAAATGATAACCCAGCCCCCTCCCTCTAACAACACCCACCCCAGTGTCCAATCTGCAACTCCCTAATAGCAATAGCAATAGCAGTGAGACTTATCTACCGCTTCATAGGGCTTTCAGCCCTCTCTAAGCGGTTTACAGAGTCAGCATATTGCCCCCAACAACAATCCGGGTCCTCATTTCACCCACCTCGGAAGGATGGAAGGCTGAGTCAACCCTGAGCCGGTGAGATTTGAACCGCTGAACTGCAGAACTGCAGTCAGCTGAAGTGGCCTGCAGTACTGCACTCTAACCACTGCGCCACCTAAGGTGTCATGTGGGTTGCATCTCCAGACAGCATCATCAGGTTGGTATGCAGGATGGTTGGCCTTGACCAGGTCCAAACACCGACCATCAACATGCACAGAAGATGGTGAGAAGAAAATTCCCTTTGTCATATCACCTCCTGTGCCATTCATTCCCATCCCAAATACCATGCCCCCACCCTCCCCGTTTCTACGGCAGCCGATAGCAAGTAAGCGAAGCAGAGGCTGACATCCTGTGTCTACTGGAAGTGGGGAGACTCAGGAAGTCCTTGTTTATACTCCTGGTTTATGCTGTGATGCTGATAGTAGCATCCACAAGTCATAAAAGGTTCAAGGTTCCCCACCCTTGTGCTACAGAGGGAGACGATATGGAATGTTGTTGCAGAATAGCAAAAAGAAATCAAAAATCTTTTTTTTAAATAATGTAAATAAATGTACTGATTTCTTTTTTCCCCCGAAATATGCTTTTTAAATTTCATTTCCTTTCATTTCATTTCCTTTATTTGTATGCCGCCCTTTTCCCTGGGGGGACTCAGGGCGGCTCACAATTCAAAAAGGGAGGGGGGGGAGACAAACAGTATTCCAATATGGAAACAATACAACATATTAAAAGAGAGCACAACAGTCACACAATTCGGGTGGGGTTGGAATCTTAACCCCAGGCCAGCCGGGACAGCCAGATCTTCAAAGCGGCGCGGAAGGATTGGAGGGTGGTGAGGGTCCGAATCTCCACTTTCCACTTTCATAACATACAATCACATGTATACTATTCCATAGCCCATATCCTATTGTATTAAGTAGTAATTACATCAGTTCCTCTTGTCATCAATGCCCAGAAAGATAAAAACCCATTATTAGCTCTTCTGCTCTCCAAACACCTCTTTCTTCAGCCTCTCTCCTACCTCCTTTCTTCCCTCCATCATCCTTTTCTACTCTACTTCCCCTTCCTTTCTCCTTCTCCTCTCTCTTCATTCCACTCCTCCTTATCCTCCTCATCTTCCCCCCTTACCCTCTCTCCTATCCCTCTCTTCCCATCTTTCTTCTCTCCTCTGTTTCCCACTCTTCCTCTCATTCACTTGGTGTATTTCAGCTTCTGAGCAAACTCCATTCTATGTTGATGGTATTTATGCTTCCATATCAATAACATATCTTAGTTTTAAGGAAAAAATAAGAGAAGACAGTATACATGTGCAATCATATTACATTAAAATCTAACACCCCTCGTCAAGCCTAATATTCATCCCTCCCTCCCACCCTGCCCCCCAGCCTTCCCTCCCCCAACTTCCCAGAATCCATACACGGCATAAATCTTTAACAAAAACAGTCTAAAATACATTGGGGGGAAAAATAAAAAATTGATAACATCTTTACATTGAACTTAGCTCCTCCTTGCTAGGCTAACTTTAAACAATTTATATCATCCCTGATCTTAATCATAAGCTATCTGGAATTTCCTAGACCCATATTTATTTTGTATATAATCGATCCATTTTTTCCAGCCTCATTTTATCTCTCGTTTGAGTGGTCCTTAAGATATGCAGATATTTTAGCCATCTCGGCTAAATTTATGACTTTCTTGGATTGTTCTTGGATTGTAGGCAAATCTTCCTTCTTCCAGTATTGCGCTACCAGCAATCTAGCTGCAGTTATTAAGTGCAAAATCAAATTAATCTCTACAGCTGTACAATCAGTAATTATACCTAACAAAAATAACTGAGGGGTAAACTTTATCCTTTTTTTAAGAACATTAAAGGTACTGATTTCAAAATAGTTTGGGGTGCAAGTAAACCTGCCATTTGTTCATTCGTTCATTCGGTTCGTTTGTTAACCATCTCACCAACACAAGAACTTATTTTATACAATATAATAGTGAACTCAAAAAAAAAAGTCAAGAGAAAATGCAAACTATTTTGGATGAGATAAAATAAAAAAGAAGCTAAAGAGAATATAAGCATTTCTTAACAAACCCTCTTCATATCCGCATAGCAGAATATTCCAACAGCAAAGGATAACCCCCCCCAATGGGTTCTTCCCAGACAGCACTAGAAATGTTGATTGTCAGTAAGTGAGCGAAAATTATGCTGTTCTCCTGCAGCCGAGAACCTTCTTCAGGGCCCCCTTCACCTCCTTGTTGCGAAGGCTGTAGATCAAGGGGTTCAGCATGGGGGTGACGATGCAAAACATGATGGAGATGAAGGTGTCCACCTCCAGAGAGTAGCCAGCACTGGGCTGGTTGTAGTTCACAAAAGCGTTTCCCACAAAGAGAGTCACTACAGCAAGGTGTGAAGCGCAGGTGGAGAAGGCTTTGTGGCGTCCGATCTTGGAGCGGATCTGCAGGATGGAGGACAAAATGTAGAAATAGGACAGCATGATGAGCAGAAAAGGAGCAACACCCACAAAAGTGCCAGTGATGTGAGTGACCAACTCATTGACAGAAGTATCACTGCAGGCGATTTTCAGTAATGGGGGACCATCACAAAAGATGTGAGGAATCTGGTGGTTTCCACAAAACTCCAACCTGGAGGTCAGAGCAGTGTAGATAGAGGAGTTCAGGAAGCCCCAGAGCCAGATGGCCACAGACAGCTGGATGCACAACATGCCCCTCATCAGGTGGGCATAGTGCAAAGGTTGGCAGATGGCGGCATAGCGGTCATAGGCCATGACGGCCAGCAATGCCGGCTCACATCCCGCAAAGCCAATCAGGAAGAAAGCTTGTGCCAGGCACTGGTTGTAGGAGATGGTGTATTGCTGGCGTAGGAAGTTCACCAGGATCTTTGGTACCATCACAGAAGAAAGGCAGATATCGAAGCAGGAGAGCTGGCTGAGGAAGAAGTACATGGGGGTGTGAAGGCAGGAATCCAGGAGAACCAGGGTTATGATCATGAGGTTGCCCATCAGCGTGGCCAAATAGGCAGCCAGGAACACCAAGAAAAGGTGGACCTGGTGGCTCAAAAGGTTGGAGAAGCCAAGGAGGACGAATTCTGTCCCTTTGGTTTTGTTCTGTGAATCCATGCGGAAGAAAGGGGACAGCTGGGAAGAGAGAGAAGCGCACGGAAGAAGCACAGTGAGAAAGAGATTGCTCTTTCAATCTGTGCAGAATGAAATTTGAAGGATCCCTTATAACTGAAGATAATCTGCATTAAGGGTCAAATATATAGAGGTGGGTGTTTGGGGTCCTTCCTTCCTTCCTTCCTTCCTTCCTTCCTTCCTTCCAATCCTTCCTTCCTTCCTTCCTTCCTTCCTTCCCTCCCTCCCTCCCTCCCTCCTTCCTTCCTTCCTTCCTTCCAATCCTTCCTTCCTTCCTTCCTTCCTTCCTTCCTTCCTTCCTTCCTGCCCTGCCCTGCCCTGCCCTGCCCTGCCCTGCCCTTTTCTTGATTCTTGGGATTCCTGTCATGCTGAGAAACTCCCAGGAACATCCCTTCCAAGCTTGGCATCAAAACCATTTAGCAGAGCCAAGACCCTTTCCAACTCTATTATTCTGTTATTTTGAATTAGAATCAGCACCAGGGTGAGGTCAAGGAAACGGTCAGCCCACTAAATAGAGAAGAAGGCAAGGATGTGACAGGCAGCAGAGAGAAAGCAGAGCTGCTCAACTCATTCTTTGCATCCGTCTTCACTCGAAAAGAAACTGTAGCCCATAACAGTAAAAGGCAGACTAGAAATAAAAATTTAAAAAGCAAGAAAATGGTAAGAGAGCATTGTCAGATTTTGATGAATATAAATCACTGGGACCTGATGGATTCCAACCCAGAGTTCTGAAGGCTGATACAATCCTTGGTTGTATAAACACAATCATAGAATCAAAATCACATGAAGTCTTAGTACCACAAGATGACACTTGGAATACTTTTTCCAGTTTTTGTCATCACATTACAAAAAAAATGTTGAGACTTTGAGAAAAAGAAGGGCAATTAAGATGATTAAAAGTCTGGAGAAAAAAAACAGATGAAGAACGGTTGCAGGAGTTGGGAATGGCCAGTCTAGAAAAAAGAAGGACTATTGGGGACGTGATAGTAGTATTCCGGTATTTGGGAAGCTGCCCCAAGGAAGAGGCGGTCAACTTATTTGACACAGCATCAGAAGGCAAACAAGGGATGGCAACTCATCAAGGAGAAAAGGAACCTGGAATTAAGAAGAAACTTCCTAACAGCGAGGACAATTGACCAGTGGAACAGAAGTTGTGGGTGCCCCAACCCGGGAGATTTTTAAGAAGACCCTGGACAGCCATATGTCTGGGATGGTCTAGAGTCTCCTACTTGAGCAGAAGGTTGGACTAGAAGACCTCAAAGGTCCCTTCCCATGCTATTCTGGTTGATTGAAAGGTGAGGCTCATTCAGCTGTGGTCACATTTTCTCCATTTCAGGGTTCCTTCTCTCTGCTAACCTCAGTAAGTTCTTTAAATTCTATCAATAAATGTGGGACTCAGCCCAGCCCAAATTATGCCCTTGGACATGTCGTAACCTCCATGGGAGATGAACACCTGTCTTATTCTCAGTTTCTACACAGAAGACGCCTACCCTTCTTGACCTTCCTAAAGGACACTTCATAGTCTTCATAGGACACGACCTCTCTTCCCTTCCAAGATGAAATTCAGGATGCTGGATGGACCAGAAAGTGACTCACCTGTACTGGTAAATCCCCCCTCAGAAGACCTCAGCTGTGGCAGAGTAAGCATCCCCTTCTCCCCAAGTTCTCCCACCATTGGATTTGGACACAAAGAGCTGAGAGCTGGCTCAGCCAAAACTCTGCCCACAGAGCAGGAAGGGAGATGTTTAGAAGTTCATTCTCACCACAGAAGCAGCACTCCTGGTTCCTGCATTATCTGTGACAAGTGGAAACTCGGGGGGTGGGAAATGTGCCTTGGAAATGTGCAAACCTTGAGAATATTCCTGCAGGGAGTAGAGCTGGGAGGAGACTCAGCAGCGACCCTCTTGGGGCAAACTCACAACTGGGACTTGTTAGCTGGCACAGGGCTCGTTTAGTTGTGCCAGGGCTGGGGGACAAAGCGGAAGGAGGAGAGCAAAGCTAACCAACTTCATTCTGCATTGAAAGGTAGCTAGTCAGGAAGAGAAATCAGAATTCAGTTCTCACTGTCGTTTGTAGCTGGTGTTCCAGAAATGAATCCAAGCACATGTTATAAAATGTAATGTTTAAATCATTCTTCTTTCCTTCCTTCCTTCGTTCCTTCCTTCCTCCCTCCCTCCCTCCCTCCCTCCACAGCAAAACTAGTAAAGGCCATTGCCTTCTTGCTATGGCACACTGTTCAGTGCCTAAATGTACAATATATAATTTTGATTAGTGTTATATATGATATTAACCAAAGAGCACAAAAGACAACATCGGACTCAATTTTTTTTTAAAAAAGAAAAGAAACCGAGAAAGATGTTGCTGCACATGAAATTCTCATAACTTTTAACTGGTCAGGGAGACTGGCATCACCCTCCATTCTTGGAACCAAAGATGACCCCCCCCCCATGTCCACCCACTGGAGTCAAACTTGAGAGGTTCAGCATATGAGGACAACATAGATCTGAAATTAAATCAAACAGAGGGAAAGATTGTAACTATACAAAACTAGATTGTCAAACAAGAAGATAGAATGCAAAAAAAATGCTGAAAAAGAGGAACGAAGAGAGAAGAGGGATGAAGAACTTGACAGTCGATTGACTGAAATAGAAATAGAAAGCAGAGCAATAATAGGATGGGAGATGGAGCGTTCTGAGTATTTTTTAAGATTTCAAAATATAACAGAAGAAAAGGGAATCTGCAACAAATAATATGTGAAATCTTGATGGATGAGTTAGAGATATCCCCAGAGAAGATGCTGAATTGTATAGATGAAACATTTCGAGTAAATACAAGAAATTCAATGAGAAACTCTCTTCCAAGGGAAGTCCATGTAAGATTTACTAAAAAAGCACTAAAACTACAAATATTGCAAAAAATAACAGATAGAAAATTGGAATACAAAGGCAAGGAGATTGTAATTTTAAAGCAAATTCCTAGAAGAGTGCGAGAAAAAAGAAGAAAATACCAATTTCTGACTACAACTCTACTCAAATTAGGAGTCAATTATAGATGGCTGATACCGGAAGGTTTAAAATTTATATGGAAAGGACAAAGATACAGAATTGATACAATTGAGAAAAGAGAAGCCTTTTATACAGAACACCTGAGAGGAAAGGCTGAGAAATCTGGAAAAGAAGAACTTCTGGTGCAATTGTTAGACATACCTATAACTGAACCCGAGAAGGTGGAAGGGGCCATAGGTGGGATTGACATTGTAGAAGGTGCTGTAGGTGGGGTAGAGATTAAAGAACAACGGGAACCAAGAACAACTAGAGCTAAAAATCCTAATTATAAAATATAAAGACAGGAGGAACAAAATTGCTTTCAATCAATGTAAATGGACTTAATTCGGTAATCAAAAGAAGGAAAATATTCCCTAAATTAGAAAAGCTAAAAATAGATATAATCTGCTTACAAGAAGTACACATTCAACAAAGACACGATTTTTTATTAGTACAACCAAAACTTGGCAAAACTTTCCCCTCTTTGGCAGACTGTAAGAAAAGAGGGTTGACTTTTTATATTAAAGATAAAATCCCCGCAAAACAAATTTATACAGATGAGGATGGAAAACTTTGATGGTGATGCTGATAGTAGCGTCCACAAGACATAAAAGGTTCAACGTTCCCCACCCTTGTGTTGCAGAGGGAGACGATATGGAATGTTGTTGCAGAATATAAAAAAGAAATCAAAAATATTTTTTTAAATAATGTAAATAAATGTACTGATTTCAAAATAGTTTGGGGTGCAAGTAAACCTGTCATTTGTTCATTCGTTCATTCGGTTCATTTGTTAACCAGCTCACCAACACTAGAACTTATTTTATACAATATAATAGTGAACTCAAAAAAAAAACTCAAGAGAAAATGCAAACTATTTTGGATAAAATAAAAAAGAAGCTAAAGAGAATATAAACATTTCTTGACAGACCCTCTTCATATCCGCATAGCAGAATATTCCAACAGCAAAGGATAACCTCCCCCCCCCCAAGACAGCACTAGAAATGATAATCGTCAATAAGTGAGTGAAAATTATGCTGTTCTCCAGCAGCCGAGAACCTTCTTCAGGGCCCCCTTCACCTCCTTGTTGCGAAGGCTGTAGATCAAGGGGTTCAGCATGGGAGTGACAATGCAAAACATGGTGGAGATGAAGGTGTCCATCTCTAGGGTGTAGCCAGCACTGGGCTGGTTGTAGTTCACGAAAGCGTTTCCCACAAAGAGAGTCACTACAGCAAGGTGTGAAGCGCAGGTGGAGAAGGCTTTGCGGCGTCCGATCTTGGAGCGGATCTGCAGGATAGAGGACAAAATGTAGAAATAGGACAGCATGATGAGCAGAAGAGGGATAAGACCCACAAAAGTGCCAGTGATGTGAGTGACCAACTCATGGACAGAAGTATCACTGCAGGCAATTTTCAGTAATGGGGGACCATCACAAAAGATGTGAGGAATCTCGTGGTTTCCACAAAACTCCAACCTGGAGGTCAGAGCAGTGTAGATAGAGGAGTTCAGGAAGCCCCAGAGCCAGATGGCCACAGACAGCTGGATGCACAACTTGCCCCTCATCAGGTGGGCATAGTGCAAAGGTTGGCAGATGGCAGCGTAGCGGTCAGAGGCCATAACAGCCAGCAGTGCCGGCTCACATCCCGCAAAGCCAAACAGGAAGAAGGCTTGTGCCAGGCACTGGTTGTAGGAGATGGTGTATTGCTGGCGTAGGAAGTTCACCAAGATCTTTGGTACCATCACAGAAGAAAGGCAGATATCGAAGCAGGAGAGCTGGCTGAGGAAGAAGTACATGGGGGTGTGAAGGCAGGAATCCAGGAGAACCAGGGTTATGATCATGAGGTTGCCCATCAGCATGGCCAAATAGGCAGCCAGGAACACCAAGAAAAGGTGGACCTGGTGGCTCAAAAGGTTGGAGAAGCCAAGGACGATGAATTCTGTCCCTTTGGTTTTGTTCTGTGAATCCATGAAGAAGAAAGGGGACAGCTGGGAAGAGAGAGAAACACACGGAAGAAGCACAGTGAGAAAAAGATTGCTCTTTCAATCTGTGCAGAATGAAATTTGAAGGATCCCTTATAACTGAAGATAATCTGCATTAAGGGTCAAATATATAGAGGTGGGTGTTTTGGATCCTTCCTTCCTTCCTTCCTTCCTTCCCTCCCTCCCTCCCTCCTTCCTTCCTTCCTTCCATTCTTTCCTTCCTTCCTTCCTTCCTTCCTTCCTTCCTGCCCTGCCCTGCCCTGCCCTTTTCTTGATTCTTGGGATTTCTGTCATGCTGAGAAACTCCAAGGAGCATCCCTTCCAAGCTTGGCATCAAAACCATTTAGCAGAGCCAACACCCTTTCCAACTCTATTATTCTGTTATTTTGAATTAGAATTAGCACCAGGGTGATGTCAAGGAAACAGTCAGTCCACTAAGAGAGAAGACGGCAAGGAGGTGACAGGCAGCAGAGAGAAAGTGGAGCTGCTCAACTCATTCTTTGCATCCGTCTTCACTCGAAAAGAAGCTATAGCCCATAACAGTAAAAGGCAGACTAGAAATAAAAATTTAAAAAGCAAGAAAATGGTAAGAGAGCATTGTCAGATTTTGATGAATATAAATCACTGGGACCTGATGGATTACACTCCAGAGTTCTGAAGGAGCTGGCGGATGTTATATCACAATCATTGTATCATATATTTAAAAAATCTGATACAACCTTCTTTAAATTCTATCAATAAATGTGGGACTCAGCCCAGCCCAAATTATGCCCTTGGACATGTCGTAATCTCCATGGGAGATGAACGCCTGTCTTATTCTCAGTTTCAACACAGAAGACGCCTACCCTTCTTGACCTTCCTAAAGGTCTTCATAGGACACTACCTCTCTTCCCTTCCAGGTTGAAATTCAGGATGCTGGATGGACCAGAAAGTGACTCACCTGTACTGGTCAACCCCCCCCCCCCCTCAGAAGACCTCAGCTGTGGCAGAAGAAGCATCATCTTCTCCCCAAGTTCTCCCACCATTGGATTTGGACACAAAGAGCTGAGAGGTGGCTCAGCCAAAACTCTGCCCACAGAGCAGGAAGGGAGATGTTTAGAACTTCATTCTCACAACAGGAGCAGCACTCCTGGTTCCTGCATTATCTGTGACAAGTGGTAACTCATGGGGGGGGGGGGAAATGTGCCTTGATGTGCAGACCTTGAGAATATTCCTGCAGGGAGTAGAGCTGGGAGGACACTCAGCAGCGACCCTCTTGGGGCGAACTCACAACTGGGACTTGTTAGCTGGCAAGGGGTTCGTTTAGTTGTGCCAGGGCTGGGGGACAAAGCGGAAGGAGGAGAGCAAAGCTAACTAACTTCATTCTACATTGAAAGGTAGCTAGTCGGGAAGAGAAATCAGAATTCAGTTCTCACTGTCGTTTGTAGCTGGTGTTCCAGAAATGAATCCAAGCACATGTTATAAAATGTAATGTTTAAATCATTCTTCTTTCCTTCCTTCCTTCCTTCCTTCCTTCCTTCCTTCCTTCCTTCCTCCCTCCCTCCCTCCCTCCCTCTCTCCCTCCCTCCACAACAAAACTAGTAAAGGCCATTGCCTTCTTGCTAAGGCACACAGTTCAGTGCCTAAATGTACAATATATAATTTTAATTAGTGTTATATATGATATTAACCAAACAGCACAAAAGACAACAACTCACTCAATTTTTTTTAAAAAAAGAAAAGAAACCAGAGAAAGATGTTGCTGAACATGAAATTCTCACAACTTTTATCTGGTCAGGGAGACTGGCATCACCCTCCATTCTTGGAGACAAAGATGACACACACACACACACACACACACCCATGTCCACCCACTGGAGTCAAACTTGAGAGGTTCCGCATATGAGGACAACATGGTCCAATGTGTTGCTTCTCTCGTCTCTGTTCCCAAAACACAATCATCTGTTTTTCATGGGTAACTTCTGAGGTGGCCATCCAAGAGTCCACTGTTAGTCATCCCAGAATTCAGTGGCCATTTGCCCACGCCACTTATGGGTTTATCATCAACACCAACCTTGAAGGACACAATGAATTCCACTTAACTATGACTTCTGTCCTTTCAAGTCTTGCTTTCAAGACTGTCTCATTGTGCTACTGACGATGGTGGAAGGGTGTTCCTGGGAAGGATGAGCAAGGGATGGTGGGGGTATAGGTATCTCAGCTACCCAAATAATTCAATTTTGGGGACAGGAAAGTGGTTCTGAGATCCAGCAGCTACCCAACACTCCAACTGAAGGGAAATGAACATGGAAGAAAGTGTCGTAGCATCATTGGATGTTCTTGAGCTTCAAACCTCAACAATCTTCTGGCTTTGCACAATAAATGAGACTTGCCATGAAACCAGTTGCTTTTGTGGTGTGGAGACAATAACTTGGTCCTTAACCCCAATAAGACCAAGGAGCTTATAGTGGACTACAGAAGGAATAGCTCAGACATCCAGCCCTTTCTCATCAATGGAGATTGAGTGGAGCAAGTGGCCAGTTTTAGGTTTCTGGGTGTTGTCATAAAAGAGGACCTGACCTGGGGTGCTCACATTGCAGCCCTGGTTAAAAGGGCCCAACAGAGATGATACCACCTGAGACTTCTCAGGAAACAACAACTGTAGGAAAAAGAGAAGCCTACAACACTAGAGACAATTAAGGAAGAAATACCAAAATTACAAACAAGCATCGATGAAAAACTACAAAAACTACAAACAAGAACAGATGAAAAACTAGATAAACTAGTGAAGAAGTCTGAAAACATGGAAAAGAGGATGGAGACAATGGATCAGCGAATTGGAAACATAGATCAGAAATTAGATCAAACAGAGGGAAAGGTTGTAACTATACAAAACTGGATTGTCAAACAAGAAGATAGAATGCAAATAATTACTGAAAAAGAGGAACAAAGAGAGAAGAGGGATGAAGAACGTGACAGTTGATTGATTGAAATAGAAATAGAAAGCAGCATAATAATAGGATGGGAGATGGAGCGTTCTGAGTATTTTTTAAGATTTCAAAATATAACAGAAGAAAAGGGAATCTGCCACAAATAATATCTGAAATCTTTTTTTTAATTAAAGTTTTTTAATTTTTAATTTAAAACAAATACAACATCCTTCTTTACATGCTATAAAAAGTGTATCAGTTGGTTACAAATAGACTTTTGCGCATCTCTTCCACAGTCAAGAAACATACTTCATGTTAGCTCCAGCATTTTAACTCAAATATTCATACATGTCACCATCATCATATATCCATTTTCATTTGACTATAATTATTATTTAAAAAAAGATAATGGTAATAATAATTTTTGTTTCTTAAACAATACATGCCCACACCAGTGGGGAAAGAAAAAGTCGAAGTCGAATATCTGAAATCTTGATGGATGTGTTAGAAATATCCCCAGAGAAGATGCTCGATTGTATAGATGAGTCATTTCGAGTAAATACAAGAAATGCAATGAGAAACTCTCTTCCAAGGGAAGTCCATGTAAGATTTACTAAAAAAGCACTAAAACTACAAAAATTGCAAAAAATAGGAGATAGAAAATTGGAATACAAAGGCAAGGAGATTGTAAGTTTAAAGCAAATTCCTAGAAGAGTGCGAGAAAAAAGAAGAAAATACCAATTTTTGACTACAACTCTACTCAAATTAGGAGTCAATTATAGATGGCTGATACCGGAAGGTTTAAAATTTATATGGAAAGGACAAAGATACAGAATTGATACGATTGAGAAAGCAGAAGCCTTTTATACAGAACATCTGAGAGGAAAGGCTGAGAAATCTGGAAAAGAAGAACTTCTGGTGCAATTGTTAGACATACCTATAACTGAACCTGAGAAGGTGGAGGGTGCTGTAGGTGGGGTTGAGATTAGAGAACAACGGGAACCCAGAACAACTAGAGCTAAAAATCCTAATTATAAAATATGAAGATGGAAGGAACAAAATTGCTTTCAATCAATGTAAATGGACTTAATTCGGTAATCAAAAGAAGGAAAATATTCCATAAATTAGAAAAGCTAAAAATAGATATAATTTGCTTACAAGAAGTACACATTCAGCAAAGACACGATTATTTATTAGTACAACCAAAACTTGGCAAAGCTTTCCCCTCTTTGGCAGACTGTAAGAAAAGAGGGGTGACTTTTTATATTAAAGATAAAATCCCCGCAAAAAAATTTATATTGATGAGGATGGAAAAATGTTGATGGTGATGCTGATAGTAGCGTCCACAAGTCATAAAAGGTTCAACGTTCCCCAACCTTGTGCTGCAGAGGGAGACGATATGGAATGTTCTTGCAGAATATAAAAAAGAAATCAAAAATGTTTTTTTTAAAATAATGTAAATAAATGTACTGATTTCAAAATAGTTTGGGGTGCAAGTAAACCTGTCATTTGTTCATTCATTCATTCGGTTCGTTTGTTAACCATCTCACCAACACAAGAACTTATTTTATACAATATAATAGTGAACTCAAAAAAAAACTCAAGAGAAAATGCAAACTATTTTGGATAAAATAAAAAAGAAGCTAAAGAGAATATAAACATTTCTTAACAAACCCTCTTCAAATCCGCATAGCAGAATATTCCAACAGCAAAGGATAACTTCCCCCCTAGACAGCACTAGAAATGATGATCGTCAATAAGTGAGTGAAAATTATGCTGTTCTCCAGCAGCCGAGAACCTTCTTCAGGGCCCCCTTCACCTCTTTGTTGCGAAGGCTGTAGATCAATGGGTTCAGCATGGGGGTGACAATGCAAAACATGGTGGAGATGAAGGTGTCCATCTCTAGGGTGTAGCCAGCACTGGGCTGGTTGTAGTTCACGAAAGCGTTTCCCACAAAGAGAGTCACAACAGCAAGGTGTGAAGCGCAGGTGGAGAAGGCTTTGCGGCGTCCGATCTTGGAGCGGATCTGCAGGATGGAGGACAAAATGTAGAAATAGGACAGCATGATGAGCAGAAGAGGGATAAGACCCACAAAAGTGCCAGTGATGTGAGTGACCAACTCATGGACAGAAGTATCACTGCAGGCAATTTTCAGTAATGGGGGACCATCACAAAAGATGTGAGGAATCTGGTGGTTTCCACAAAACTCCAACCTGGAGGTCAGAGCAGTGTAGATAGAGGAGTTCAGGAAGCCCCAGAGCCAGATGGCCACAGACAGCTGGATGCACAACTTGCCCCTCATCAGGTGGGCATAGTGCAAAGGTTGGCAGATGGCGGCGTAGCGGTCATAGGCCATGACGGCCAGCAGTGCCGGCTCACATCCTGCAAAGCCAAACAGGAAGAAGGCTTGTGCCAGGCACTGGTTGTAGGAGATGGTGTATTGCTGGCGTAGGAAGTTCACCAAGATCTTTGGTACCATCACAGAGGAAAGGCAGATATCGAAGCAGGAGAGCTGGCTGAGGAAGAAGTACATGGGGGTGTGAAGGCAGGAATCCAGGAGAACCAGGGTTATGATCATGAGGTTGCCCATCAGCGTGGCCAAATAGGCAGCCAGGAAGACCAAGAAAAGGTGGACCTGGTGGCTCAAAAGGTTGGAGAAGCCAAGGAGGATGAATTCTGTCCCTTTGGTTTTGTTCTGTGAATCCATGAGGAGGAAAGGGGACAGCTGGGAAGAGAGAGAAACACACGGAAGAAGCACAGTGAGAAAGAGATTTCTCTTTCAATCTGTGCAGATTGAAATTTGAAGGATCCCTTATAACTGAAGATAATCTGCATTAAGGGTCAAATATATAGAGGTGGGTGTTTTGGATCCTTCCTTCCTTCCTTCCTTCCCTCCCTCCCTCCCTCCTTCCTTCCTTCCTTCCATTCTTTCCTTCCTTCCTTCCTTCCTTCCTGCCCTGCCCTGCCCTGCCCTGCCCTTTTCTTGATTCTTGGGATTTCTGTCATGCTGAGAAACTCCAAGGAGCATCCCTTCCAAGCTTGGCATCAAAACCATTTAGCAGAGCCAAGACCCTTTCCAACTCTATTATTCTGTTATTTTGAATTAGAATCAGCACCAGGGTGATGTCAAGGAAACAGTCAGTCCACTAAGAGAGAAGACGGCAAGGAGGTGACAGGCAGCAGAGGGAAAGCAGAGCTGCTGAACTCATTCTTTGTATTAGTCTTCACTCGAAAAGAAACTGTAGCCTATAACAGTAAAAGGCAGACTAGAAATAAAAATTTAAAAAGCAAGAAAATTATAAGAGAGCATTGTCAGATTTTGATGAATATAAATCACTGGGACCTGATGGATTACATCCCAGAGTTCTGAAGGAGCTGGCAGATGTTATATCACAATCATTGTATTTTAAAAATCTGATACAAGTTTCTTTAAATTCTATCAATAAATGTGGGACTCAGCCCAGCCCAAATTATGCCCTTGGACATGTCGTAATCTCCATGGGAGATGAACGCCTGTCTTATTCTCAGTTTCAACACAGAAGACACCTACCCTTCTTGACCTTCCTAAAGGTCTTCATAGGACACTACCTATCTTCCCTTCCAGGTTGAAATTCAGGATGCTGGATGGACCAGAAAGTGACTCACCTGTACTGGTCAACCCACCCTCAGAAGACCTCAGCTGTGGCAGAAGAAGCGTCACCTTCTCCCCAAGTTCTCCCACCATTGGATTTGGATACAAAGAGCTGAGAGGTGGCTCAGCCAGAACTCTGCCCACAGAGCAGGAAGGGAGATGTTTGGAAATTCATTCCCACAACAGGAGCAGCACTCCTGGTTCCTGCATTATCTGTGACAAGTGGTAACTCATGGGGGGAAATGTGCCTTGGTGTGCAGACCTTGAGAATATTCCTGCACGGAGTAGAGCTGGGAGGACACTCAGCAGCGACCCTCTTGGGGCAAACTCACAACTGGGACTTGTTAGCTGGCACAGGGTTCGTTTAGTTGTGCCAGGGCTGGGGGACAAAGAGGAAGGAGGAGAGCAAAGCTAACTAACTTCATTCTACATTGAAAGGTAGCTAGTTGGGAAGAGAAATCAGAATTCAGTTCTCACTGTAGTTTGTAGCTGTTGTTCCAGAAATGAATCCAAGCACATGTTATAAAATGTAATGTTTAAATCATTCTTCTTTCCTTCCTTCCTTCCTTCCTTCCTTCCTTCCTTCCTTCCTCCCTCCCTCCCTCCCTCCCTCCACAGCAAAACTAGTAAAGGCCATTGCCTTCTTGCTAAGGCACACAGTTCAGTGCCTAAATGTACAATATGTAATTTTGATTAGTGTTATATATGATATTAACCAAACAGCACAAAAGACAACATCGGACTCAATTTTTTTTAAAAAAAGAAAAGAAACCAGAGAAAGATGTTGCTGCACATGAAATTCTCATAACTTTTAACTGGTCAGGGAGACTGGCATCACCCTCCATTCTTGGAACCAAAGATGACCCCCCCCCCATGTCCACCCACTGGAGTCAAACTTGAGAGGTTCAGCATATGAGGACAACATAGATCTGAAATTAAATCAAACAAAGGGAAAGATTGTAACTATACAAAACTAGATTGTCAAACAAGAAGATAGAATGCAAAAAAAATGCTGAAAAAGAGGAACGAAGAGAGAAGAGGGATGAAGAACTTGACAGTCGATTGACTGAAATAGAAATAGAAAGCAGAGCAATAATAGGATGGGAGATGGAGCGTTCTGAGTATTTTTTAAGATTTCAAAATATAACAGAAGAAAAGGGAATCTGCAACAAATAATATCTGAAATCTTGATGGACAAGTTAGAGATATCCCCAGAGAAGATGCTGAATTGTATAGATGAAACATTTCGAGTAAATACAAGAAATGCAATGAGAAACTCTCTTCCAAGGGAAGTCCATGTAAGATTTACTAAAAAAGCACTAAAACTACAAATATTGCAAAAAATAAGAGATAGAAAATTGGAATACAAAGGCAAGGAGATTGTAAGTTTAAAGCAAATTCCTAGAAGAGTGCGAGGAAAAAAGAAGAAAATACCAATTTTTGACTACAACTCTACTCAAATTAGGAGTCAATTATAGATGGCTGATACCGGAAGGTTTAAAATTTATATGGAAAGGACAAAGATACAGAATTGATACGATTGAGAAAGCAGAAGCCTTTTATACAGAACATCTGAGAGGAAAAGCTGAGAAATTTGGAAAAGAAGAACTTCTGGTGCAATGGTTAGACATACCTATAACTGAACCCGAGAAGGTGGAAGGGGCCATAAGTGGGATTGACATTGTAGAAGGTGCTGTAGGTGGGGTAGAGATTAGAGAACAACGGGAACCAAGAACAATTAGAGCTAAAAATCCTAATTATAAAATATAAAGACAGCAGGAACAAAATTGCTTTCAATTAATGTAAATGGACTTAATTCGGTAATCAAAAGAAGGAAAACATTCCATAAATTAGAAAAGCTAAAAATAGATATAATCTGCTTACAAGAAGTACACATTCAGCAAAGACACAATTATTTATTAGTACAACCAAAACTTGGCAAAACTTTCCCCTCTTTGGCGGACTGTAAGAAAAGAGGGTTGACTTTTTATATTAAAGATAAAATCCCCGCAAAACAAATTTATATTGATGAGGATGGAAAAATTTTGATGGTGATGCTGATAGTAGCGTCCACAAGACATAAAAGGTTCAACGTTCCCCACCCTTGTGTTGCAGAGGGAGACGATATGGAATGTTGTTGCAGAATATAAAAAAGAAATCAAAAATCTTTTTTTAAAAAAAATAATGTAAATAAATGTACTGATTTCAAAATAGTTTGGGGTGCAAGTAAACCTGTCATTTGTTCATTCATTCGGTTCGTTTGTTAACCATCTCACCAACACAAGAACTTATTTTATACAATATAATAGTGAACTCAAAAAAAAAACTCAAGAGAAAATGCAAACTATTTTGGATAAAATAAAAAAGAAGCTAAAGAGAATATAAACATTTCTTAACAGACCCTCTTCATATCCGCATATCAGAATATTCCAACAGCAAAGGATAACCCCCCCCCCAGACAGCACTAGAAATGATAATCGTCAATAAGTGAGTGAAAATTATGCTGTTCTCCAGCAGCCGAGAACCTTCTTCAGGGCCCCCTTCACCTCCTTGTTGCGAAGGCTGTAGATCAATGGGTTCAGCATGGGGGTGACAATGCAAAACATGGTGGAGATGAAGGTGTCCATCTCTAGGGTGTAGCCAGCACTGGGCTGGTTGTAGTTCACGAAAGCGTTTCCCACAAAGAGAGTCACTACAGCAAGGTGTGAAGCGCAGGTGGAGAAGGCTTTGCGGCGTCCGATCTTGGAGCGGATCTGCAGGATGGAGGACAAAATGTAGAAATAGGAGAGGATGATGAGCAGAAGAGGGATAAGACCCACAAAAGTGCCAGTGATGTGAGTGACCAACTCATGGACAGAAGTATCACTGCAGGCAATTTTCAGTAATGGGGGACCATCACAAAAGATGTGAGGAATCTGGTGGTTTCCACAAAACTCCAACCTGGAGGTCAGAGCAGTGTAGATAGAGGAGTTCAGGAAGCCCCAGAACCAGATGGCCACAGAAAGCTGGATGCACAACTTGCCCCTCATCAGGTGGGCATAGTGCAAAGGTTGGCAGATGGCGGCGTAGCGGTCATAGGCCATGACGGCCAGCAGTGCCGGCTCACATCCCGCAAAGCCAAACAGGAAGAAGGCTTGTGCCAGGCACTGGTTGTAGGAGATGGTGTATTGCTGGCGTAGGAAGTTCACCAAGATCTTTGGTACCATCACAGAGGAAAGGCAGATATCGAAGCAGGAGAGCTGGCTGAGGAAGAAGTACATGGGGGTGTGAAGGCAGGAATCCAGGAGAACCAGGGTTATGATCATGAGGTTGCCCATCAGCGTGGCCAAATAGGCAGCCAGGAACACCAAGAAAAGGTGGACCTGGTGGCTCAAAAGGTTGGAGAAGCCAAGGAGGATGAATTCTGTCCCTTTGGTTTTGTTCTGTGAATCCATGAGGAGGAAAGGGGACAGCTGGGAAGAGAGAGAAGCGCACGGAAGAAGCACAGTGAGAAAGAGATTGCTCTTTCAATCTGTGCAGAATGAAATTTGAAGGATCCCTTATAACTGAACATAATCTGCATTAAGGGTCAAATATATAGAGGTGGATGTTTTGGGTCCTTCCTTCCTTCCTTCCCTCCTGCCCTGCCCTGCCCGGCCCTTCCTTCTTTATTCTTGGGATTCCTGTCATGCTGAGAAACTCCCAGGAACATCCCTTCCAAGCTTGGCATCAAAATCATTTAGCAGAGCCAAGACCCTTTCTAACTCTATTATTCTGTTATTTTGAATTAGAATCAGCACCAGGGTGATTTCAAGGAAACAGTTAGTCCACTAAGAGAGAATAGCAATAGCAATAGCAGTTAGACTTATATACCGCTTCATAGGGCTTTCAGCCCTCTCTAAGCGGTTTACAGAGTCAGCATATCGCCCCCACAGTCTGGGTCCTCATTTCACCCACCTCGGAAGGATGGAAGGCTGAGTCAACCTTGAGCTCGGCTCTAAGAAGATGGCAAGGAAGTGACAGGCAGCAGAGAGAAAGCAGAGCTGCTCAACTCATTCTTTGCATCCGTCTTCACTCAAAAAGAAACTGTAGCCCATAACAGTAAAAGGCAGACTAGAAATAAAAATTTAAAAAGAAAGAAAATGGTAAGAGAGCATTGTCAGATTTTGATGAATATAAATCACTGGGACCTGATGGATTACACCCCAGAGTTCTGAAGGAGCTGGCAGATGTTATATCACAATCCTTGTATCGTATATTTAAAAAATCTGATACAAGCTTCTTTAAATTCTATCAATAAATGTGGGACTCAGCCCAGCCCAAATTATGCCCTTGGACATGTCGTAATCTCCATGGGAGATGAACGCCTGTCTTATTCTCAGTTTCAACACAGAAGACGCCTACCCTTCTTGACCTTCCTAGAGGTCTTCATAGGACACTACCTATCTTCCCTTCCAGGTTGAAATTCAGGATGCTGGATGGACCAGAAAGTGACTCACCTGTACTGGTCAACCCCCCCTCAGAAGACCTCAGCTGTGGCAGAAGAAGCGTCACCTTCTCCCCAAGTTCTTCCACCATTGGATTTAGACACAAAGAGCTGAGAGGTGGCTCAGCCAAAACTCTGCCCACAGAGCAGGAAGGGAGATGTTTAGAAGTTCATTCTCACCACAGAAGCAGCACTCCTGGTTCCTGCATTATCTGTGACAAGTGGTAACTCATGGGGGGGGGAAATGTGCCTTGGTGTGCAGGGAGTAGATCTGGGAGGACACTCAGCAGCGACCCTCTTGGGGAGAACTCACAACTGGGACTTGTTAGCTGGCATAGGGTTCGTTTAGTTGTGACAGGGCTGGGGGACAAAGCGGAAGGAGGAGAGCAAAGCTAACTAACTTCATTCTGCATTGAAAGGTAGCTAGTCAGGAAGAGAAATCAGAATTCAGTTCTCACTGTAATTTGTAACAATAGCAATAGCAATAGCAATAGCAGATTTTTATATACCGCTTCACAGGGCTTTCAGCCCTCTCTAAGCGGTTTACAGAGTCAGCATTTTGCCCCCAACAACAATCCGGGTCCTCATTTTACCCACCTCGGAAGGATGGAAGGCTGAGTCAACCCTGAGCCGGTGAGATTTGAACCGCTGAACTGCTGATCTAGCAGTCAGCTGAAGTGGCCTGCCGTACTGCCCTCTACCCACTGCGCCACCACGGCTCTTGTAGCTGGTGTTCCAGAAATGAATCCAAGCACATGTTATAAAATGTAATGTTTAAATCATTCTTCTTTCCTTCCTTCCTTCCTCCCTCCCTCCCTCCATCCCTCCACAGCAAAACCAGTAAAGGCCATTGCCTTCTTGCTAAGGCACACAGTTCAGTGCCTAAATGTACAATATATAATTTTGATTAGTGTTGTGTATGATATTAACCAAACAACACCAAAGACAACATCGGACTCAATTTTTTTTAAAAAAAAAAAGAAAAGAAACCAAAGAAAGATGTTGCTGCACATGAAATTCTCACAACTTTTATCTGGTCAGGGAGACTGGCATCACCCTCCATTCTTGGAGCCAAAGATGACACTCCCACTATGTCCACCCACTGGAGTCAAACTTGAGAGGTTCAGCATATGAGGACAACATGGTCCAATGTGTTGCTTCTCTCGTCTCTGTTCCCAAAACACAATCATCTGTTTTTCATGGGTAACTTCTGAGGTGGCCATCCAAGAGTCCACTGTTAGTCATCCCAGAATTCAGTGGCCATTTCCCCACGCCACTGATGGGTTTATCATCAACCTCAACCTTGAAGGGCACAATGAATTCCACTTAACTATGACTTCTGTCCTTTCACGTCTTGCTGGACTGTCTCATTGTGCTATTGACGATGGTGGAAGGGTGTTCCTGGGAAGGATGAGCAAAGGATGCTGGGAGTATAGGTATCTCAGCTACCCAAATAATTCAGTTTTGGGGACAGGAAAGTGGTTCTGAGATCCAGCAGCTACCCAACACTCCAAGTGAAGGGAAATGAACATGGAAGAAAGCGTCGTAGCATCAACGGATGTTCTTGAGCTTCAAACCTCAACAATCTTCTGGCTTTGCACAATAAATGAGACTTGCCATGAAACCAGTTGCTTTTGTGGTGTGGAGACAATAACGTGGTCCTTAACCCCAATAAGACCAAGGAGCTTATAGTGGACTACAGAAGGAATAGATAAGACATCCAGCCCTTTCTCATCAATGGAGACTGAGTGGAGCATGTGGCCAGTTTTAGGTTTCTGGTTGTTGTCATAAAAGAGGACCTGACCTGGCCCACTCACAAGGCAGCCCTGGTCAAAAGGGCCCAGCAGAGATGATACCGCCTGAGAATTCTCAGGAAACAACAACTGAATGGAAAACTGCTGGTGATCTTCTACCGCTGCACCGTAGAGAGTATTCTAACTTACTGCATCTGTGTCTGGTTTGCCAGTTGCAGAGTGGCAAGATAGGACAATGCTCCAGAGGGTCAACGTCGTTGCCCAGACAATCATGGGTTGCCCTCTCCCCTCTTTGGAAGAGCTTAATAGCTCCTGCTGCCTCAAGAAACCTCAAAACATCCTTAAAGATCCATCTCATCCTGGGCACCCTTTTTTTTTTGAACTGTTATCATCTGGCAGCCGGTACAGCATAATAAAAACAAGGAGAAATAGGCTGAAAAACAGCTTCTATCCCAGGGCAGTAACCATATTGAACTCTACGGTATAGTGCAATATTAATGCAGTATCAATCAGGGTTTTCAATTCAATTGTATAGAATGCGAAGGATGTGCACTTGTGTTTTATTTTTTATGTATAATGTACATTGAAGGCAGGGGTGGGTTCCTGTATCCGTTGGTACCAGTTTGCTGCATGGGCGTTTCATGCGCAGAAACATGCTGGCAATGGCAGAAGAGACCAGGGAACTAGTTTGGGGGCATGGCCAGCCTGGGTCACCACCGGTTCTGCAACCCAGGCCAAATTGCCATGACTTATTCAGCCGAATCGGGAGCAACCCACCTCTGATTGAACATGGCATTTAATTTCGATATACGAGGTGCAATAACAATACAGTAAACTAACTTGTCATGCTGGACAGCTTTTATTTGAGCTTCTGGCTCATCAGACAGAGCAAAATCAGATCCAGCACCCATGAAACGAAGGAGCACAGAGCAAAGATTACGGCAGGGCTTGGTTGCTTCTCCAGACTTCATCTAGTGCTTCTGCTGCTCCAGGGCAGAGGAAATTGGCCCCAGATAAAAACAGTGCTGTGGTAGAAATTCTAATTGTAGCAATAGCAGTTCGACTTCTATACCGCTTCATAGGGCTTTCAGCCCTCTCTAAGCGGTTCACAGAGTCAGCATATTTGCCCCCAACAACAATCCGGGTCCTCATTTCACCCACCTCGGAAGGATGGAAGGCTGAGTCAACCTTGAGCCGGTGAGATTTGAACAGCCGAACTGCTGAACTGCAGTCAGGTGAAGTAGCCTGCAGTGCTGCATTTAACCACTGCGCCACCTCGGCTCTCTCTTGTTCCACTTGAGAAACCCGATGCAGCAGAAGAGAAAGGCTGTGGAATGGAGGGATTTGCATGACTTGCAATTATCTGCTGCTCACCACTCTGGAGCCTGGTTCTACATTCTCTGAGGTGCCCAGGGAGAGTCTCAGCCCTGCAGGTCATGTGTCACCCCTGGCTCTCTCAGCGGCTTGGGGCTGCCATTCCATTGGTGGGGAGATTCATGACTAGGGCACTTCATGACTTGGATTGCTGCTGTCAATCAGGGCATCTTTTGGAAACCTGACACCACACTTGTTTCCCTGCTGCACCAAGAACTTGAAGGACCTTCGGACCCTGCAGTGACTTTCCTACAGAAGAGCACCCAATGTAAACCAGCCAGCTGGCTGGCAAATTCTGAGAGTTGAAATCCACAAGTCTTAAAGTTACCAAGTTTGGGGACCCCTGTTGTAGGTCTTCTAGTCCAACCCCCACCCCACCCCACCCAAGCAGGAGACCCTACACCATTTCTGACAAATGGCAGCCCACTGTCTTCTTGAAAGCTTCCAGTGATGAAGCTCCCACAACTTCTGAAGGCAATCAATTGGGTTGATTCATCCTTGGCCTTCTCTATCTCAGAGCCTGCTGCAATATTTCAACTCATCTCTTTCCCAGCGACATAGACTGAGGAAGTATGAGAACTGAAGGCAAATACATCTTGAAGGCACCAGGCATGGAAGGTTATGTCCTGGATTTATTCCCATAAGTCCGGAGGACATTCATTCCATCCTCCTCTCTGTGGTTGTTGGTCTAAGTTCTCCTCTTCCAAACTTTATCCCAAAGTTCCAAAGCTTTCATAAGCAGCTCTCTAGTGAGAAGCATGTAGATGCTTCCGTTTTTCTCCTTGGTGATGCAAGTCACCTCCAGGGACGTGTCAGGCGCCATAAAAATTGTGTCTCTTCTTTCACCAGCATTTGTCACACAGGACGAATGCAGGGCGGATATGGGATCTCCAATGCCGGAAAGAGGCTGAGAGCAAGTAACTGAGACCCTCCTCAAGACAGAAAGGTCTACTGAGGAGTAGGGAAGGAGGAAGAAGCTACACCTTCTAGCTTCATCCAGGTGAGGAACTCAAGGGGCAAAGAGAGTGCGTGTGTGGGAGGGGGATTAATGCACTAACCATTTCAAATGCACCTGGAGACCAACCATGGTCTGGAAAGTGCATAAATTAAATGTTTTTGGTGAGAACAAGCTCATCTCTTTCTTCATGCCTAGTGGAGCTAAGCTTTCTCTCCCACTCCCCTCAAAAGGAGAAAAGGTCCTTTCTGGTATTTTATTGAACAAGCTACATAAGTTGGGGAAAAAATCGAAAAGCTTTCATTCTAAAGGCTAAAACCTACAAAGAACGGTTGCAGGAACTGGGCATGGCTAGTCTGGTGAAGAGAAGGACCAGGGGAGACATGATACCATTCTTCCAATATTTGAAGGGCTGCCACAGAGAGGAGGAAGGGGATCAAGCTATTTTTCCAAAGCCCCCAAAGGCCAGACAAGGAATAATGGATGGAAACTGATTCAGGAGAGATTCAACCTGGAAATAAGGGGAAATTTTCTGACAGTGAGAAACAATCAACCCATAGAACAGAAGTTGTGGGAGCTTCATCACTGGAGGCTTTCAAGAAGGGACAGGACTGCCATCTGTCAGAAATGGTGTAGGGTCTCCTTCTTGGGTGGGGTGGGGTTGGGGTTGTACTACAAGGTCCCTTCCAACTCTCTTTTTCTGTTATTCTGTGTAGCAGGAAGACACAGAGGGGAGGAGAAAGTCCAGAGAAGGTCTGATGAAGGTCTGGAGAAGGAGAAGGAGACAGAAGTGAGGCAAAGATCAGAGTCTTTTCCTGTGAAGCCCCCTCCCCCCCTCTGCCTTTTCATCCAGGTCACATTGGGTGGAAAACACCCCTGAAGTCTTCCTCTGCAGGGAGGAAAATCCTCTCTCTCTCTCTCCAGAAGGCTCTAAGCAGTCCGAGTGGCTGCATCTCCTCCTTCATGTAACACCGGTCTCGTTTTCACTTTGGCTAGAGGACCTTGTGCTGCTTTGATGCCCCAGGTCAGTGGTGGGATGGTGGCTTCGGGGACTGTGGGCACCCAGAAATTGAGCTACGTTGACAACTGAAGTGGGCTACACAAACACGCACTTGCGCATGATAAGCACCATGCAAAGGTAGAAGGAACTTGGGGAGACCCAGTCAGTGGACTCCTTCCCCAGTGTGTGCATCATCAACCATTCCCGTTCTGCATCTTTGCAAAGGGTTGCAAATGGGGAAACACCTGGTCACCCATAGCATGTGTGTCTAATGGCCTTGGGGAAGAGCCGAATGGAGGGGTTAATTTGGTTTGTATTTGCAAACTTACTTAATTAAACCCATAAACACCCCCAGTAGCATCTCTCCTACCTGATGATTCTTTTTATTCATGCAAAGCATTGTTTCATTGTTCCAGATGGCCTTTGGGGAATTCTAGAGGTTCACTCCTGCTTGGGAAGTTTCTCCTTCATGCTGTGATTTTAGAACAGCAGAAAACCCTGAATTCCACGGTCTTCCAGCTTTGTCCAACACATCATTTCCATGATGAACCTCATGGAAAGTGTCAATCAGACCCTGCAGGTGACCGAGTTCTTGTTTCTGGGTTTCTCTGGCATGCCCAGAGGACGCCCCTTCCTCTTTCTGCTTTTCCTGGCCATCTACCTCATCACCTTGATGGCCAACTCAATGATATTCGTCTTGATCCAGGTGGATTCACGACTCCACAGTCCCATGTACTATTTCCTCAGCCACTTGTCCTGCTTAGACATTTGCTATTCCTCGGTCACTCTCCCCACCATCCTGGTGAACCTCCTGCGCCAACAACCCACCATCTCCTACAATGACTGCATGGCCCAGATGTTCTTCCTCATGAGCTTTGCGGGAACTGAATCAGCATTGCTGGCTGTGATGGCTTATGACCGCTATGCGGCCATCTGTGAACCTTTGCGCTATACTGAACTCATGAGTACTAGGGTGCGAGTCCCTCTGGCTACAGCTTCATGGATCTGGGGCATGGTTGACTCTGCCATTCACACTGCACTGGCCACCGATGTGGCCTTCTGTGGAAACAACCAGATCCATCACATCTTCTGCGATGTCCCCCCACTCTTGAAAATTGCCTGCAGCGACACTTATGTCAATGAGATGACTCTTCACATAGCAAGCGCCTTTGTGGGTCTGAGCCCCTTCCTCCTCGTCATCATTTCATATGTCTACATCTTATCTACAATTCTGAAGATCCGTTCCAGCACTGGAAGGAGAAAGACCTTCTCCACCTGTGCTGCCCACTTGACTACGGTCATCGTCTACTTTGGGATGATCAACTTGAATTACAACCGTCCCAGTGCAGGCTACTCCTTAGAGGTGGACACCTTGATCTCCATCTTATATTGTATTGTCCCCCCCATGCTGAACCCCCTAATCTACAGCTTTCGAAACAAGGAGGTCAAAGGGGCCCTACAAAAGCTTCTGCAAATTCAGGAGAAAGATGATTGATGTCTTGGAAAGTACTGAAGGAAAACTTTTCTTTTCTCCTTCCTAGTCTCTCTGCATATCCTGTTTAGTAGACCAGCAACAGTTTTTCCAGACTGAGAGGTTGTGTAGATGTAAATTCCAATAAGGTTGATTGGCTCAATGACATTTTGGACTCTACCTGCCATCTCCTTCCTTCCTATGTCCTCATTTTGATTTAATTATTTAAAGGGGAAAGCGGGGAAAAGATCTTGAGAACTTTCTCCCACCTATCTGTGATATACTACTCAAGGCATTTCCAGAAGGATCTTTTCCCTCTCCAATGTCCCCCTTTCACCTCCCTATGGTTGTTTCAGATTTTGTAAAATGATGAGCAAAAATTATTGAATGTCCATCCTCTGTTTGGTAGCCAATCAAGGATTTGGGACAATAGAATCCCATTATCCCAAAATACTAGATTTATAACTACAAGGAGAAGGCTGTGTGGGATAATGAGTTATGACAAATGGTGAGTAGAACAATTGGAATAAAAGATGTATATCTTGGACAAGGGCTATGCTTTTTTTTCAGAATTTTCATTGGTTTCACCCTAAATGCATCCAGAATTCCCCATCTGAGTGGAACAGCAGGTATGCAGATCTTGGAGTCCCCAAATTTTAATTAGGAGGTAGAAGCTTCTGATAGCTCACTAAAAGAAGAGGCAGCTCTTTTCCACTTCCACTACCTCAGGGCTGTGGGCTGTTGTGTCACTTGGCAAGCAAGACAAAGGCAGTGAAGAAGTTGGGCATGGACACCCTTCATGGTTCCTTTGTGATAGTGGGGGATATCTGTAGCTCAGGTGGAGGATGAGGGTGGAGGTTCATACTCTGAGTTCATGGGTTGATTTCTCAAATTTTCATTACCAGGCTAGGTAACATCTTCAGCATGACCCACACCAAACCCCATCACAAAATCCTCACCTGATGTGACCATCACCTGGCGTGACCTCCCCATCACAAGAGTTACTGACCACACGAAGCTCCTATAAGTAGAAGAACACCAACCTCTCTTAAACTCCACTAAAGATGTTACCTCTCCTGGCAATGAAACCAACCAGAAGTTCAGAAAATGAACTTCCACCCTCAGATATTCCTCCTTCATTGATGTGTTTGTCATTCTTATTCATCTCCTCTCTACATATGACCAACAACCCTACTTTTCTTCCATCCACGTTCTTTCAGCATCCCTCATTCTCTCTTCTTCTTCTCTCCTGCATAGAAGTTTGCCATTCCTGCTGCATTTATATAAGAGGTCATCAAACTTGGGAACTTTAAGACTTGTGGACTTCAACTCCCAGAATTCTCCAGTTGCCAAGTTTGGGAATCTCTGATATAACATATATAAGATAATTTATTGTCATTTTTTACTGTGGACACACTCTGGCACATATTAAAAATGGAATTCTGTTGCCTGCTCTCAGAAGCACACACATACATAACACACATATAGATAGGCTGTATACATACATACATACATATATACATACATACATACATACACCTACACCCCAACATATAAATACTAACGTTTGAATACATAGCGGAACGAGGAAGCCTGAAAGTTCACACAGGTGATGTTGTACGGATCAAAACTGTGACCGAATCTGGATGTTCTGCTTCGGATACCACCAAGCTCCCTCCCAGAAGGTAACAAGGAAAACAGTTGTGGAGAGCATGTGTGGCATCCCAGACAATTCTGCAGACCCGGTCAAGCGTCACTTATATGTCATGTCCTGGATAGAAGGGAGTGAACTCCCAACTATCTTTTCTGCTGTCCTCACCACTCTCTGCAATGGATTTAATAATGCTTCCAAACCAGACAGTAAGGCAATATGATGGGGAACTCTCAATCGCCCCTCTATAGAAAGTGGTAAGGACAGGTGGAGGAAGGTGTACTTTTTTCATGTCATGCAGAAAATGCAGGCACTGCTGTGCCGCTTCAGCACTTTCTAGCTGTTGAGTAACCAAGCTCCAAACAAGTACATTTAGTGTATGGTTTTTCTCAAACAAAGATGGGATCCAGTCACTACAAACAGAGAAAAACAAAAATAATTAAGACACAAGGGGCCCTTGGTGCTCTCTGAGCTTGCTTGTTTCTTTGCAGACATTTCATTACCCAGACTAGGTAACATCATCAGTACTAGAATGGGGGGAGGGGGAGGGGAGGGGGAGGAGGACTATGGCATCCTTGATGCTCTCTGAGTTTGGTTGTGTTCTTCCAGATGTTTCAT
Organism: Thamnophis sirtalis; assembly: GCF_051295495.1. Lineage (NCBI taxonomy): Eukaryota > Metazoa > Chordata > Lepidosauria > Squamata > Natricidae > Thamnophis > Thamnophis sirtalis. The sequence goes on from NW_028261389.1 coordinate 1,256,812, forward strand.
TACCCAAACTAGATAGCATCATCAATACTAGAATGGGGGAGGGCGAAGGGGAGGAGAGGTGGAGAGGGAGGAGAGGGGGAGGAGAGGAGGAGGGGGAGAAGGAGGAGAGGAGGAGGAGGAGAATGTCTATGGCATTCTTGGTGCTCTCTAAATTTGGTTATGTTCTTCCAGATGTTTCATTACACAAACTAGGTAACATCATCACTATTAGAATGAGGGAGAGAGAAGGGGAAGAGAGGAGGAGGAGGAGGAGAGGAGGAGGAGGAGAGGAGGAGAGGAGGAGGAGAAGGAGGAGGAGGGGAGGAGGAGGAGAACGTCTATGGCATTCTTGGTGCTCTCTGAGTTTGGTTGTGTTCTTCCAGATGTTTCATTACCCAAACTAGGTAACATCATCAATACTAGAATGGGGGAGGGAGAAGGGGAGGAGAGGAGGAGAGGAAGGAGAGGGGGAGGAGAGGAGGAGGGGGAGAAGGAGGAGAGGAGGAGGAGGAGAACGTCTATGGCATTCTTGGTGCTCTCTGAGTTTGGTTCTGTTCTTCCAGATGTTTCATTACACAAACTAGGTAACATCATCACTATTAGAATGGGGGAGAGAGAAGGGGAAGAGAGGAGGAGAGGAGGAGGAGGAGAGGAGGAGAGGAGGAGGAGAAGGAGGAGGAGGGGAGGAGGAGGAGAACGTCTATGGCATTCTTGGTGCTCTCTGAGTTTGGTTGTCTTCTTGCAGATGTCTCATTACCCAACTAGATAATATCATCATGATGTTCCTGCAAGAAAACAAGCAAGATCAGAGAGCGCCACGAGCTCCTAATTTCAACCCTGAGCTACAAAGGTTATTGATAACAAAGACAAACCCAACAGGGTGGCCCATCCATATTCCCGCTGATCTGTTTTCTCCTTCCTTGCTTTGGTTTTGCGGTAGCGCAGAGATGCTACACCCTGATTTTGTTGCTATTAGGGAAAAGGTCTGGGCTATTTTCACCACCACAGTGGCATTCTGATTGATCCTGCCTTGAGGAGGTGTTTGGGCTAGAAGAGCTTCCAATCTCAGTACAGTATAGGTGGTACCTTGTTCAACAGTAGTAACTGTGAAAGGGATCTTGGAGTCCTAGTGGACGACCATTTCAATAGGAGCCAGCCATGGGCAGCAGCTGCCAAAAAAGCCAACACAGTTCTAGGCTGCATCAACAGAGGGAGAGAATCAAGATCACGTGAAGGGTTAATACCACTTTATAAGGCCTTGGTAAGGCCACACTTGGAATATTTGCATCCAGTTTTGGTCGCCATGATGTAGAAAAAATGTGGAGACTCTGGAAAGAGTGCAGGGAAGAGCAACAAAGAGGATTAGGGGACTGGAGGCTAAAACATATGAAGAACAGTTGCAGGAACTGGGTATGTTTAGTTTAATGAAAAGAAGGACTAGGGGAGACATGATATCAGTCTTCCAATATCTCAGGGGTTGCCCCAAAGAAGAAGGAGTCAAGCTATTCTCCAAGGCACCTAAGGGTAGAACAAGAAGCAATGGGTGGAAACTAATCAAGGAGAGAAGCAACCTAGAACTGAGGATAAATTTCCTGATAGTGAGAACAATTAACCAGTGGAACAGAATTTGCCTCCAGAAGTTGTGAATGCTCCAACACTGGAAGTTTTTAAGAAGATGTTGGATAGCTATTTGTCTGAAACGGTATAGGGTTTCCTGCCTAGGCAGGGGGTTGGACTAGAAGACCTCCAAGGTCCCTTCCAACTCTGTTATTCTATTCTATTTGGAATACCCATAATTCACAGCCATGCAGACTGAGACGTTATGGTAACTAAAGTCCAATGCATTAGAAGATGCTAACCAAGGAAAATTGAGAATCTATATTACCTAGGAAACATAGTTTCATCTCAAGTCTTGGAAGTAGAAGATACTCAGTCCTCCCCTGAGAATCCCTCCTTTTGGGTGTGGAGGTTGTCCTGAGTTTGAGCTCCCACCCTTTGCCTTTCACTCCAGCTTTCTCAGGGAGGAATCCCTAGTGTGCAACTACTTCGCTTTTCTGCTTGTGGTGCATGTGGATCTTCAGGGACATCCAGAACGCCATAGAAATCATCTCTCTTCTTTAGGCAACATTTGGCTCCGAGGGTGACACAGACAGGATTAGGGGCATCTGATCCCTCAAAGAGGCTCGGAAGAAGAAGCAGAGACCTCCCCAAGTCAGAAGCGGATACCAGGAGGAGTTGGCCAATTCCTCCCTCCCTTTCTCTCCCACTCCTCTTCTCGGTAGCACCGTCGGAACCCAGAGACAGTCACTGAGAGAAGTTCCCTGTGACTTCCCTTCCCAAAACTGCAGCAGCAGAAGGAGGAAGGGCAGCCGGACACGCCAGCTTCATCCTGGAGGCCGTTACAAGGTGAGGAGGCCACCAAGAAAGGTCTTAGCAAAGGAGCTCAGACCTGGGTCCTTCTGTAGCAGGGGACCTTGGTGGGTGGGAGGCTGAAGGAGACATTTATCATGCACCCTTTTAAAATCAATCTTTTTTTGTTGTTGCTCTGTTCATAAATTGCATCCGATTTGGGTTGTCCAATAGAGTCTCATTCTTCTCTGATGTCCAAGAGAGGGGGAAAATATCTAAAATAATGTATTGGTGGTGAGGAGACAGCCAAGGAACTGGATCTTCTCCCAGGAGACTTCCTGATCCTAAGGATGAGAATGGCAGCAATTCAGTTCTTGGTGTCAAGTCAGATATTTTGGGATGGGACTCTTGGGTCATCTACTGAGTATTGGTATTGGTATTGAGTTTATTTATATGCCGCCCTTTTCCCTGGGGAGACTCAGGGCGGCTCACAACTTAAAAAGGGAAGGGGGGAGAAAGACAAACTTTTAGACATATAAGACAATACATAATTAAAAAACACAACATTCACACCATTCGGGCGGGTACCAAACTCCCATGCCTCTTCCTCTCCTCTTTACACAGGGACACACACACACAAACACACACACACACACCAGTGAAAGCCCCTTTCTACACGGGTGTGAGGAAGAGGCTGCATGTGAAGGAAATGAATTTGGGAAGAGCCTAGCAGTGGAGGGGAAGCAAAGGAGATTTTGGGGGGTGAGGAGAGGAAGAGAAATTCCAGAGGAGGATTTGCTGGTCAGGAGAAGAAGCTCAAAGGGTCCTGGATTCCTCCTGAGGACCAACATTAGGCAGTCATTGATCAAAGCAAGGAAAAAATGAGACCTCACTGGTCCATCGAAAGGAGGGTTGGGGTCATCTGGAAGAGTTTGGAGTGTGGCTGCAGGGAGGGAGGGAATAAATCCCAGGAGGAACATCTCTGCATGGTTGATACTTCACACAACCCACTTACCAAGAAAGGGGAGACTTTTTTCATTTGGAATGTCAGTTAACACATAACATGTGAGTCAAATTGATTGATTGATTGATTGATTGATTGATTGATTGATTGATTGATTGATTATATTTGTATGCCGCCCTTTTCCCCCGAAGGGGACTCAGGGCGGCTCACAATTCAAATCAGGGAAGGGGGTACAGACAAAAAATCTGGGGAGAGTTTACAAGAGGGATATCAATGTCATGAACTGCCCCCACCCTCACTGAAAGGACCATGAACATCACCAGAAGCCTCTCCCCGTCCCCAACGAAGGCTAATCATGCTAAGCAAAGTTCAGTCCCTCCAGATGTTCTTGGGGAAGTCCAGGGGTTCCCTCTTGCTTGCAAAGCTTCTTCCCAATGATGTGATTTCAAACCTTCCCCCAAAACTCTTGTAAGGAAAGGAAACACTTAGAGGAAGGGGTGTGTGGCAGCCCAACAGAAACCAGAAAGAGTGGGTGTAGCTCGGGTGAACCTTGAAGTCCTCCCTTCTCTGAAAACTTCCCGTTCTCAGAAAGCTTTATCAAACCTTCTATGGAAACCTGTCTGATATTTTTACTTGTATTGAGACAGTAAGTTTTTTCTTAGCAGCAGAAGACAGGAGAAGGAACTTGAGGTTGGATCTCTGTCAATATCTGAATTCACATCACCTCTTAGTTATGTCTCTGCGTGACTGTATCGCTTTCTCCTCCTTCCCTGAAACGTATCAAAAGAAACGCTTTCTCCTCCTTCCCTGAAACTTTTCTCTGTGGGAATCCCTCCTCATACACGCTGGAGAGAATCCCTCCAGTCCGCACTGTGGAACAAGTACTGCAGTGAGGGTGGAGGATGGGTTTTGGGGTCCTGAGTTTGATTCCAGACTATCCCACCCAGTTGCTTGTCCTTGGTCTCCCAGGACAGCTCAACCAGAGATGAAACCAGCCAGAGAAGGTCCGGCCTCTGGACGCTCCACACTTGGAGATGCTGCTTCCTTCTGAGTGGCCATAAAGAGCTATTTCACCTTCAACCCCAAAGTCAACTGTGGGGAAAGGACCCCAGGTAAGTGAATCGATCCTTGTGCAGTCGCTTTAGAAAGGGGAGTTTTACTGCAATTCCTGGGGGCTCCACCTTAGAACCACGAAACCGTCAGCTTGATAGTCAACCTAAACACCAGTCAGAGAGTCAATTTTCAGGCCAATCCTCCTGCTCCTATTGAAGTCAATGGATCAGGAAATCCATTTCTGCTTAACTCTTTTTTCTCAAAGGAGAACCAGCTCCTCAGCTTGGCTCCCTTCAGAGGAATTAAGGACTGTAGTCTTTTTAATTTAATTAATGGGAATGCTATCACAAATGGTGACGTTTTTATCTCTTTGTGTGTCACGATTAGTACAAGGAATCGGCACATTTCCATCACTCCCTCTTAAATTCATTTTCCAATCTTTTCCCTGCAGCTACCTTTGAGGGACATCATGGAAGGTGGCAACCAGACCCTGCAGGTGACCGAGTTCTTGTTCCTGGGTTTCTCTGGCATGCCCAGAGGTCAACCGTTCTTCTTTCTGCTGTTCCTGGCCATCTACCTCATCACCTTGGTGGCCAACTCAGTCATACTCCTTTTGATCCAGGTGGATTCACGCCTCCATAGTCCCATGTACTATTTCCTCAGCCATCTGTCCTGCCTGGACATTTGCTATTCCTCAGTCACCCTCCCCACCATCCTGGTGAACCTCCTGCGCCAGCAGCCCACCATCTCCTACAACGAGTGCATGGCCCAGATGTTCTTCCTCATGACCTTTGCGGGAACTGAATGCGCACTGCTGGCCGTGATGGCCTACGACCGCTATGCGGCCATCTGTGAACCTTTGCGCTATACTCAACTCATGGGTAAGTGGGTGCGAGTCCCTCTGGCTATAGCTTCATGGATCTGGGGCATGGTTGACTCTGCCATTCACACTGCACTGGCCACCGATGTGGCCTTCTGTGGAAACAACCAGATCCATCACATCTTCTGCGATGTTCCCCCACTCTTGAAAATTGCTTGCAGTGACACCTATGTCAATGAGGTGGCTCTTCACACAGCAAGCGCCATTGCGGGGCTGTGTCCTTTTGTCATTGTCAGCATTTCCTACATCTACATCCTATCAACAATTTTGAAGATCCGTTCTAACACTGGAAGGAGAAAGACTTTCTCCACCTGTGCTGCCCACTTGATTACGGTCATCCTGTACTTTGGCATGATCAACTTGAATTACAACCGTCCCAGGGCGGGCTACTCCTTGGAGGTGGACACCTTGGTCTCCACACTGTATTGTATCGTCTCCCCCATGCTGAACCCCCTAATCTACAGCCTCCGAAACAAGGAGGTCAAAGGGGCCCTACAAAAACTTCTGAGTGGTTAGGACAGTGTTTTCCCCACTCTTGGCAACTCGAAGATATGTGGACTTCAATTCCCAGAATTCCCCAGCCAGCATGTCAACTTCTGAACCAGAAGCTCCTTAACTATGGGAACGTGTAGATGTGTTCACTTCAACTCCCAGAGTTCCCCTGAAACAGAGAAAGTCCTATTTATTTCTTTTTAATGGGACTCTATTGCTGTATCTCGCATGGAGTGGGCTTGCCTTCATTAAAAGGCTGGTTAAAAACATTAAAACATCAACAGCATATATATATTTGCCTCCAGACTTTTCTACTTTTACACACCCACCAAGCATGAGAATTTCCAACATTTTAATTTGATGAGCCTTTATACACTCTAGACAATTTCTCTGGTGACATAGCAATAGCAATAGCAGTTAGACTTATATACCGCTTCACAGGGCTTTCAGCCCTCTCTAAGCGGTTTACAGAGTCAGCATATTGCCCCCAACAACAATCCGGGTCCTCATTTCACCCACCTCGGAAGGATGGAAGGCTGAGTCAACCTTGAGATTAGAACTGCTGAACTGCAGATAACAGTCAGCTGAAGTGGCCTGCAGTACTGCACCCTAACCACTGCGCCACCTCGACATAAACCAACTGTGCATTAATTTATTTAAAAAACTCTCCTTTACTTTATCACACAGTGTCAATTTCAGTCTCTTCTGGCACCTCCTTCTCCCTTCCTTCCGTAAGTGGGTTGTAACCCAAAATTTCAACCCTTTCTTTCAATTGTTCTTTTTCAAATGTTAGTTTTAAAAAAAATACTGTATATGCATATCAGCAATTGCATTTTCGTAATTTATTTCCAGTCCTTTTTCAAACTCAATTTTCCATTCCAAACCGTTGATTATTTCGCCTACTTTAAATCTTCCTAATACAGCTTGTTTAGTGGCCGAAGTTACAACAGCACTGAAAAAACGAACTTAGGACTTTGCAACAGTCACAAGATCAAAATTCAGACACTTGGCAACTGCTTCATATTTACGACGGTCGCCGTATCCCAGGGTCACGTGATCCCTTTTTGCGACCTTCTGACAAGCGAAGTCCATGGGAAGGCCAGATTCACTTAACAACCATGTATTGACTTAATAACTGCCGTGATTCACTTAACAACTGTGGCAAGAAAAGTCATGAAATTGGGCTGACCTCTATTAACAACATCAATGTTGGGCTCAATTGTGGTCATAATTCAAGGACTACCTGTAACTGAAAACTCTATTCCTCTACCACCAGTTCTTCTTTGGGTTTTATTTTAATTCCCCTTGACAAAATTGCAGTATCTCAGGATAAGGTAAACCATTTGGGTCTGCCCGTTATTTCTCCTCTACAAACTGCTCCCCTACATGAAATAAAACCTTTGGAATTCTTTGTCCTGCTGTGTTTCTTGGAAGCCACAATCCTTCCACCGAATGGTCATCCAGGCGTTCCTTCCGTGTGACTTGTGCTAAGCCCAACTCTGTGGTCACACGACCCGGATGGGTAGCAAAATAATTGGGTTGAACATCATTGGGCAGAGAAGAGCTTGTGATTGTTGGCATTTCCTTACCCCTGAGCACATCTGGATTTGGAGAACCTAGAATCAAAGGGCAGGAAGGGACCTCAGAGGTCTTCTAGTCCAACCCCATGCTCAAGTCAGGGGAACCTATGCTATTCTGGACAAATGGGTGCCAATCTTTTCTTGAAGCCCAACAGTGATGGAGCACCTACAGCTCTGGGAGGAAGGGTGGAATTGAAGGTGAAATCTCTCCCCCCCCTCCCTCTCCATCCATCCCTATCTATCTATCTATCTATCTATCTATCTATCTATCTATCTATCATCTATCTATCATCTAGCTAGGTAGCAATCATCTATTTATCTCTATTTCTCTCTCTCTCTCTCTCTCTCTCTCTCCCTCTCCCTCTCCATCCATATCTATCTATCTATCTATCTATCTATCTATCTATCTATCTATCTATCTATCTATCTATCTATCATCCAGCTAGGTAGCAATCATCTATCTATCTCTATTTCTCTCTCTCTCTCTCTCTCTCTCTCTCTCTCTCTCTCTCTCTCTCTCTCCCTCTCCCTCTCCATCCATCCCTATCTATCTATCTATCTATCTATCTATCTATCTAGCTAGGTAGCAATCATCTATCTATCTCTATTTCTCTGTCTCTCTTTCTCTCTCTCTTTCTCCATCCATCTCTATCTATCTATCTATCTATCTATCTATCTATCTATCTATCTATCTATCTATCTATCATCTAGCTAGCTAGCAATTATCTATCTATTTCTATTTCTCTATCTCAATCTATCTAACAAATCTTTCTAATCTATCTCATATAATCATAAGGCTGGAAGGGACTTTAGAGGTCTTCTAGTCCAACCCCTGCTCAAGGCAGAAGATCCTATAGCATCCCAGTCAAATGTCAACTGTAGCCAATCAATTCCCAGCACAATGGTGATGGGAGCAGGAGAAGAGGGGCCCTCTGAGTAATGCTTTCAGGAACAAGAAATACCTTCGATTAATATTTCTGGTTCTTCGAAGTAACAAGCAAGGATTGGAATTCCGATAAGGACCAGTTCAAACCCGCCAGAGTTAAGAATTGCTCAAAGAGTTGAACTTTAATAACTCATTGATAACTCATTACAATGTAAAAACCAAACCTACTGAATATGTAACTGGTCTTTAACAAGATCATGCTTAGATTATTATGGGATGATATTAACTGATACATATAAATATACCACCATTGTTCACTACCACTATGGAGGCAAATGATGTTGACCAATGAAAGAACACATTGTGAACCCAATATGTTTGAACTGTGTATAAAATTATTCTATTAGTACCTCTTCATCTCTTTTCAAAGAGATGACTCTTCTTGCTTAGGCATAAACAGAGCGATATTCATCTTAACTGGGCTAACGAATCTTGCCAATACTTAGAAAAAATATTTTTCCATTGTTTAAATGGAATATCAGTTCTCAATATCAGTAACGGCTGAAATAAAAACAACATCTTTGGTAAAACATTCATCTTAATTATGGAAATTCTACCCAGTAAAGATAATTGCAATTTATCTCATCATTGTCTTTTTTTAATATCATTCAAAACAGGTACACACTTGTTTTAAAACAGTGTAGAATTTGAGCAAGAAAAACAAAATGCACAGGTACAGTATAGGTGGTACCTCACTCAATAGTACCGGTAGTAACTGTGGGAGGGACCTTGGAGTCCTAGTGGACAACCATTTAAATAGGAGCCAGCCGTGGGCAGCAGCTGCCAAAAAAGCCAACACAGTTCTAGGCTGCATCAACAGAGGGAGAGAATCAAGATCACGTGAAGGGTTAATAACACTTTATAAGGCCTTGGGGAGGCCACACTTGGAATACAGCATTCAGTTTTGGTCACCACGATGTGGAAAAGATGAGGAGACTCTGGAAAGAGTGCAGAGAAGAGCAACAAAGATTATTAGGGGACTGGAGGCTAAAACATAAAGAACTGGAATTGCGGGAATTGGGTATGTCTAGTTTCATAAGAAGAAGGACTAAGGGTGACATGATAGCAGTGTTCCTATAACTCAGGAGTGGCCACAAAGAAGATTCCCCAAAGCCCCTGAAGCTAGAACAAGAAGGGATAGATGGAAACTAATCAAGCAGAGAAGCAACCTAGAACTAAGGAGAAATTAGTCTGTGACAGTTAGAAAAATTAACCAGTGGAATGATTCATCTCCAGAAGTTGTAAATGCTCCAACACTGGAACTCTTTAAGAAGAGATTGGACAGCCATTAGTCTGAAAGGATATAGGCTTTCCTGCCTTAACAGGGGGTTGGACTAGAAGACCTCCAAGGTCCCTTCCAACTCTGTTATTCTATTATTCTATTGTACTGGTCAACATAGCCCCAAGATATTTCATCTTTTTCTCCACCTCCAACAATGCTATCCTGTCTCCCCTGGTCCTTCTTTTCATTAAACTAGACATTCCCAGTTCCTGCAACCCTTCTTCATATTTTTAGCCTCCAGTCCCCTCATCATCTTGGTTGCTCTTCTCTGCACTCTTTCTAGAGTCTCCACATCTTTTCTACATCTTCTCAAAGTTTCACAATCTTGAATAGTCATACTCTTTGCCACCGTTTCGTTTTGTGTTTATTTGGTTTGAAACCTGCTAAAACTCCAAAATCATTGAGTTTCCTCCTCAGATATTCCCTTGGACTTTCTGGGTCTTGCAGAAATACGACTAAATCGCTAGCAAAAGTGTCACACCTGTCCGGCCTTGGCTTCTTCAGAAAGAAAGATCCCCGAATTCATTTGTGCGAAAGATTTACTACTATTACTAAAGGCCAAGTGGTTACAGTACAGCAAAGCCAGAATTAAAAGTCTGGGCATCAAGGTTCCCCAATTAACTTCCCCTTTCTTGTCCGTCCCCCCCCCACCGTCTTTTATCTCTCTATTGTCCAGTTACATTCAAAGAATTTGTTTTGCAAACGTCCCCACCATTGGCGGGCTAGATGGTGAGCTGTTTGGCTTCCCATCCCAGGCCTCTGGCTTTGGGGGCATTGAACCAATGTCTCAGGAAGGTATGATGAACCGTTTCGGGTTCCCCCTCCTTCCCTGCAATATGAGCAATTCCCTCCCCCATTGGTTTATGGCAGGCTGGGACCTGGGAACGCAATGTTTTGGATTTGGATTTGGATTTTATTCAATTTGTAGGCCGCCCTATTCCCCGAAGGGACTCAGGGCAGCTGAACAAAGCCAAGGGAGGGGAAATTACAAAAAGTGAGACAAAGACAAACAAACAATACAAACAGTTTAAAAGCACAACAGCCACACAATTCGAGCAGGGATGGGAACGCATCAGCCCCAGGCCTGTCAGAACGGCCAGGTCTTGACGGCTTTGCGGAAAGCCTGAAGGGTGTTGAGGGTCCGGATCTCCACGGGGAGATCGTTCCAGAGGGCCGGAGCAGCCACAGAGAAGGCCCTCCTCCGGGTGGTCGACAATCGGCATTGGCCGGCGGATGGAATTCGGAGGAGGCCTAATCTGTGGGATCTAGTAGGTTTTTGGGAGGTAATTGGCAGAAGGTGGTCTCTCAAGTACCCAGGTCCAATACCATGAAGGGCTTTATAAGTAATAACTAGCACCTTGAAGCGTATCCGGAGACCGATAGGTAGCCAGTGCAGCTCGCGGAGGATAGGTGTAACGTGGGTGTACCGGGGTGCACCCACAATCGCTCGCGCGGCGGCATTCTGGACCAGCTGGAGTCTCCGAACACTCTTCAAGGGCTGCCCCATGTTGAAGCTGGAGGTGGCAGTTCTGACAAAGTTCTCAGTTTACAAATGTATTTTTTTTTATTATTACTACACCCATTTCATTTTGGTCACATTGTACATTTAGAATTCGCAGCTCTAATATGAACAACCGTGAAATCAAAGGACATCCTTGCCTCGTGAAAATACCTTGAAAAAATGTTTTGGAGATAGACGTGAGAAAGTTCTCCAGATCTTCTTCCCACCCCCACCCCCCATTCCCACCTTAAATGGTTAAACCAAAATGGGGACATAGGAAAGAAGGACGTGGGTGGGAGAATCCCAGAGACCTTGACCACATGAGCCATAATGAGATTGGCAATTACACAACCCCTCGTTTGGGAAAACAAAGTTGTTGGTCCGTACACAAGGATAAGCAGAGAAGGTAAGAAGGAAACCTGGTTTTTCCTTCACTGTCTTCCTGGAGGTGCATCTTCCTTCTCCTGAGTGCCCAGAAGTTTTAGTAGGGCCCCTTTGACCTCCTTGTTTCGGAGGCTGTAAATTAGGGGGTTCAGCATGGGGGTGACGATACAATAGAGGATGGAGACCAGAGTGTCCATGCCCAAGGAGTAGCCTGCACTTGGACGGTTGTAATTCAAGTTGATCATCCCATAGAAGAGAATGACGGTGACCAGGTGGGCACCACAAGTGGAGAAAGTCTTTCTCCTTCCACTGTTAGAACGGATTTGCAGAATGGAAGATAAGATGTAGACATATGAAACGACAACGAGGAGGAAAGGACACAGACCTACAAAGATACTTGCTGTGTGAAGAGCCATCTCGTTGATATAGGTGTCACTGCAGGCAATTTTCAAGAGTGGGGGGACATCGCAGAAGATGTGATGGATCTGGTTGTTGCCACAGAAGGCCACATCGGTGGCCAGTGCAGTGTGAAAAATAGAGTCAATAAGACCCCAGACCCATGAAGCTGTAGCCAGAGGGACTCGCACCCACTTACCCATGAGTTGAGTGTAGCGCAAAGGTTCACAGATGGCCGCATAGCGGTCGTAGGCCATCACGGCCAGCAGTGCGCATTCAGTTCCCGCAAAGGTCATGAGGAAGAACATCTGGGCCATGCACTCGTTGTAGGAGATGGTGGGCTGCTGGCGCAGGAGGTTCACCAGGATGGTGGGGAGGGTGACCGAGGAATAGCAAATGTCCAAGCAGGACAGATGGCTGAGGAAATAGTACATGGGACTGTGGAGGCGTGAATCCACCTGGATCAAAAGGAGTATGACCGAGTTGGCCACCAAGGTGATGAGGTAGATGGCCAGGAACAGCAGAAAGAAGAACGGTTGACCTCTGGGCATGCCAGAGAAACCCAGGAACAAGAACTCGGTCACCTGCAGGGTCTGGTTGCCACCTTCCATGAGATCCATCAAAGGTAGCTGCAGGGAAAGGATTGGAAAATGAGTTTAAGAGGGAGTGATGGAAATGTGCACATTCCTTGTAATAATCGGGACACCCAAAGAAATAAAAACATCACCATTTGGGATAACCTTCCCATTAATTAAATTAAAAAGACTACAGTCCTTAATTCCTCTGAAAAGAGCCAAGCTGAGGAGCTGGTTCTCCTTTGAGAAAAAAGAGTTAAGCAGAAATGGATTTCCTAATCCATTGACTTCAATAGGAGCAGGAGGATTGGCCTGAAAATTGACCCTCTGACTGGTGTTTAGGTTGACTATCAAGCTGACGGTTTCGTGGTTCAAAGGTGGAGCCCCCAGGAAGTGCAGTAAAACTCCCCTTTCTAAAGCGCCTGCACAAGGATTGATTCACTTACCTGGGGTCCTTTCCCCACAGTTGGCTTTGGGGTTGAAGGTGAAATAGCTCTTTATGGCCACTCAGAAGGAAGCAGCATCTCCAAGTGTGGAGCGTCCAGAGGCCGGACCTTCTCCAACTGGTTTCATCGCTGGTTGAGCTGTCCTGGGAGACCAAGGACAAGCAACTGGGTGGGATAGTCTGGAATCAAACTCAAGACCCCAAAGCCCATCCTCCACCCTCACTGCAGTACTTGTTCCACAGTGCAGACTGGAGGGATTCTCTCCAGCGTGTATGAGGAGGGATTCCCACAGAGAAAAGGAGGGATTCCTTTTGATACGTTTTAGGGAAGGAGGAGAAAGCGATACAGTCACGCAGAGACATAACTAAGAGGTGATGTGAATTCAGATATTGACAGAGATCCAACCTCAAGTTCCTTCTCCTGCCTTCTGCTGCTAAGAAAAAACTTACTGTCTCAATACAAGTAAAAATATCAGCCAGGTTTCCATAGAAGGTTTGATAAAGCTTTCTGAGAACGGGAAGTTTTCAGAGAAGGGAGGACTTCAAGGTTCACCTGAGCTACACCCACTCTTTCTGGTTTCTGTTGGGCTGCCACACACCCCTTCCTCTAAGTATTTCCTTTCCTTACAAGAGTTTTGGGGGGAAGGTTTGAAACCACAGCATTGGGAAGAAGCTTTGCAAGCAAGAGGGAACCCCTGGACTTCCCCAAGAACATCTGGGGGGACTGAACTTTGCTTAGCATGATTAGCCTTCGTTGGGGACAGGGAGAGGCTTCTGGTGATGTTCATGGTCCTTTCAGTGAGGGGAGGCAGTTCATGCATCTATGTCCCTCCTGTTAACTCTCCCCAGAAGCAATTTGAGTTACATGTTATGTGTGAACTGACATCCCAAATGAAACAAGCCTCCCCTTTCTTGGTAAGTGGGTTGTGTGAAGTATCAACCATGCAGAGATGTTCCTCCTGGGATTTATTCCCTCCCTCCCTGCAGCCACACTCCAAACTCTTCCAGGTGACCCCAACCCTCCTTTCGATGGACCAGTGAGGTCTCATTTTTTCCTTGCTTTGATCAATGACTGCCTAATGTTGGTCCTCAGGAGGAATCCAGGACCGTTTGAGCTTCTTCTCCTGACCAGCAAATCCTCCTCTGGAATTTCTCTTCCTCTCCTCACCCCCCAAAATCTCCGTTGCTTCCCCTCCACTGCTAGGCTCTTCCCAAATTCCTTTCCTTCACATGCAACCTCTTCCTCACACCCATGTAGAAAGGGGCTTTCACTGGTGTGTGTGTTTGTGTGTGTGTGTGTGTGTGTGTGTGTGTGTGTGTGTCTGTGTCTGTGTCTGTGTCTGTGTCTGTGTGTGTCCCTGTGTAAAGCGGAGAGGAAGAGGCATGGGGAGTTTGGTACTCAGTAGATGACCCAAGAGTCCCATCCCAAAATATCTGACTTGACACCGAGAACTGAATTGTTGCCATTCTCATCCTTAGGATCAGGAGGTCTCCTGGGAGAAGATCCAGGTCCTTGGCTGTCTCCTCACCACCAATACTTTATTTTAGATATTTCCCCCCTCTCTTGGACATCAGAGAAGAATGAGACTCTATTGGACAACCCGAATCGGATGCAATTTATGAACCTTACAGAGCAATAAAAAAAGACTGATTTTAAAAGGGTGCATGATAAATGTCTCCTTCAGCCTCCCACCCACCGAGGTCCCCTGCTGCAGAAGGACCCAGGTCTGAGCTCCTTTGCTATGACCTTTCTTGGTGGCCTCCTCACCTTGTAACGGCCTCCAGGATGAAGCTGGTGTGTCCGGCTGCCCTTCCTCCTTCTGCTGCTGCAGTTTTGGGAAGGGAAGTCTCAGGGAAGCTCCCTCAGTGACTGTCTCTGGGATCCGACGGTGCTACCGAGAAGGGGAGTGGGAGAGAAAGGGAGGGAGGAATTGGCCAGCTCCTCCTGGTATCCGCTTCTGACTTGGGGAGGTCTCTGCTTCTTCCTCCGAGCCTCTTCGAGGGATCAGGTGCCCCTAACCCTGTCTGTGTCACCCTCGGAGCCAAATGTTGCCTAAAGAAGAGAGATGATTTCTATGGCGTTCTGGATGTCCCTGAAGATCCACATGCACCACAAGCAGAAAAGCGAAGTAGTTGCACACTAGGGATTCCTCCCTGAGAAAGCTGGAGTGAAAGGCAAAGGGTGGGAGCTCAAACTCAGGATAATCTCCACACCCAGAAGGAGGGACTCTCAGGGGAAACTCCATGAGAACAGAATTACAAACAAATCAACGAAGCCAGAGGGGATGCTCCTGGAAGGAAGGCCTTCACATTGTTGAGTGTCCACCCCAACTTCTCCATTGCCCTTGACTTACTTGCTGTTGTACTCTGCCAGCGGCCTGTGGAGCTGGCAGCAGAGTCGGACAGTGAGGAGGTTGGGGAGGAGCACGGGCCAGTCCTGGAGTCTGGGGAAGGCTCGGATGAGGGCTCTGCGTCAGAGAAGGGGCCAGGGCCATCTGGCAGTTATGTGCTGCCTCCGGAGCCTCCAGAATCAGACATCAGTGAGGCAGAGGAAAAAGAGGAGCCTGTTCCCAGTGTGCGCATGCACAGAGCTTCCAGAAGGCAAGAAGAGTTAAGACAAGAGGGGCGACTTGGGAGTAAGGCTCAGAGATGATTGGCCCCTCCCATAGGACATAAAAGAGGAGCAAACCGACGTGAGCCTTTGCAGGAAGCAACTTGGTTCGTTGTGGTCGGTTTAAACTCTGAAGCTCCGTTTGACTCTGTGCTCTGTTTGACCTTGGAAAACTAATAGGCGATGAGGTCTCTGGCAGCGTTTCAAGGGAGATAAAGATGGGTACTTATGAGCCTTACCCTGAAAGACTGTGGCAGACTCCTGTCGGACTCTTCACAGACTGGTTGTGAATCATTACGGGCTGGGAATGAACAAGAGCCAAGGTGGCACAGTGGTTAAATGCAGCACTGCAGGCTACTTCAGCTGACTGCAGTTCTGCAATTTCGGCTGTTCAAATCTCACCGGCTCAGGGTTGACTCAGCCTTCCATCCTTCCGAGGTGGGTGAAATGAGGACCCGGATTGTTGTTGGGGGCAATATGCTGACTCTCTGTAAACCGCTTAGAGAGGGCTGAAAGCCCTATGAAGCGGTATATAAGTCTAACTGCTATTGCTATTGCTATTGCTATTGCTATTTAAATTTTAAAAAGGGGTTTGGGGGCTAAGCGTGTGATTTTTACTGGCTCAGGAAACCTCGGTCAGAACAATTGCCATGTGGCACAGCAGGTCTCAATCCCTTCCTGAGGTGGGGAAAGTGGAGAAGACCTGTCTCCTCTTGCAGTGGATCAGTCGGATGTTTCTCTGTGGGGTCTTGGTGTGCACTGGGCTTAGAACCCTACTGTCGTATATGGGTAGAAGTGTGGTCCTACAAAGAAGCCGTCACATTGAGTGGAACAGGTTGACATATGTTCAACTGCAGCCGTTCTTCATATCTGGAGACTAAAACATATGAAGAACGGTTGCAGGTCGAGGTGGGATTCAGCCGGTTCGTACCACTTTGGGCAAACCGGTTGTTAACTTTTTGCCCAGTTCGGAGAACCAACTAATCCCACCTCTTGCTGGCCCCGCCCACCGTGCCAAGCCCATCCTCCCTGTGCCCCATTTTGGCTTCCAGGTTGGTGCAGTTCGATCCTGGCCGGCTTAAGGTTGACTCGGCCTTCCATCCTTCCGAGGTTGGTCAAATGGGGACCCAGATTGTTGGGGGGCAAGAGGCTGACTCTGTAAACTGCTTGGAGAAGGTGGTAACGCACTGTGAAGTGGGCTATAAGGAGCCAAGGTGGCGCAGTGGTTAGGGTGCAGTACTGCAGGCCACTTCATCTGACTGTTAGCTGCAGTTCGGCGGTTCAAATCTCACCGGCTCAAGGTTGACTCAGCCTTCCATCCTTCCAAGGTGGGTGAAATGAGGACCCAGACTGTGGGGGCAATATGCTGACTCTGTAAACCGCTTAAAGAGGGCTGAAAGCCCTATGAAGCGGTATATAAGTTTAACTGCTATTGCTATTGCTATAAGTCTAAGGCCTATTGCTATTGTTAGGGCTATATAACTAAGCGCAGAGGACATTCTCTCAATCAGAGGACCATTCTCTCAATGGTCTAAGTTCTTAGCTCCCGGCCCTTATTCCAAAGCTCCAAAGATTTCAGCAACAATCTCCCAAGTGAGAAGCATGGAGATGTTTCTTTCCTTTCCTCCATGGTGATACAAGTCCTCTCCAGGGACTTCTCAGGTGCCATGAAAAACACACAAAGCTTTGGCAAAAAGGGAAGGGAGAAGCCGCTCACGTCTACCAGTTTCATCCAGGAGGCTTTGAACAGGTGAGGAACACGAGGGGCAACGAGATCTCAGATCAGCCTGAAGAAAAGGTGGGGAGGGGGAGAGATTAATGCATGCACTACTCATTCCAGATGCACCTCAACCCAAGCCATTGTCCGGAACAGGTGTCTCCAACTCTTGGGAACTTTAACACTTGTGGACTTCAACTCCCAGAGTTCTTCAGCCAGCTCTGCTGCCGGAACAAACTGCCAGAACCTGCTGAATTTCACCCCTGTATTTATTCTTTGCTCAAACCCTCCCAAATTGTGGGAGCAGAAATCTCCACTTTTGGATGTCTGTAGAGATTCTCCGTCCTCCAGGTCAGGGTTCTCCCCAAGCTGCTTTTTCAAAAGGCAACTGGACTTCCTTGTTTTTTTCTTCTTTTGAAGACGTTTCGCTTCTCATCCAAGAAGCTTCTTCAGCTCTGACTGGATGATGGTGGGGAAGGGAAGGGTTGATATTCGTTGCAGGCAGCTGAAAATGTGCATCTTTTTAGAGGGTCATTGAAAAAATTGCATCCTTTAGAGCAGTGTTCCCCAACCTTGGCAACTTGAAGACGTCCGGACTTCAACTCCCAGAATTCCCCAGCCAGCATTCGCTGGCTGGGGAATTCTGGGAGTTGAAGTCCGGACATCTTCAAGTTGCCAAGGTTGGGAAACACTGCTTTAGAGGCTCCTAAAAGGATACAAATGACCAGCTGTCTGCATGGAATATCAACCCTTCCGTTCCCCACCATCCAGTCAGAGCTGAGGAAGCTTCTTGGATGAGGTTACGGTTAAGGTTTATTTAATTTGTATGCCGCCCTATTCCCGAGAGACTCAGGGCGGCTAACAATCTGAGGGGGAGGGGGGGTACAAAATAAAAATAAAAAGACAAAACAATTTAAAAATACAGCAACATTCGTACCTCGGATGGGGCTGGAAGAGTCAACAGCCCCAGGCCTGCCGGAACAGCCAGGTCTTAGTAGCTTTGCAGAAAGCCGGAAGGATGGTAAGGGTCCGGATCTCGATGGGGAGATCGTTCCAGAGCAAAGAAGCAAAAGAAAAAAACTAGAAAGTGCCAGGTGCCTCCTGAAAAAAGCACCTTTGGGACGCCTTTTGTGGCTACAGGAAAATTTGCACAGCTATCAGGATTAAGAGCCGTGGTGGTGCAGCTCCTTCTGCTGATCCCCGGCTGCCATCAATTTGGCAGCTCGAATCTCACCAAGGCTCAAGGTTGGCTCAGCCTTCCCTCCTTCCGAGGTGGGTAAAATGAGGACCCAGATTTTTGCAGGCAAGTGGCTGACTGTATTAACCCTCGGGAGGGCTGTAAAAGCACCGTAAAGCGGTATATAAGTCTAAATGCTACTGCTAAATGCTGTTGGTGTTCCCTCGTAATGATCAGGTGCACAAACTACTCTTGAACTTTCCTCTCCATCGCCTTCTTAATCTCTCAATTTGGGGAGGAAGATTTGGAAGGAATTCTTTATTTATTTATTTGTCAACATGTACAAGGTAAGAGGTATTAGTATTGACATGGAAATTATCGCATGAGTGTCAGCACCTCTTCATTGAGTAATTAGGAAAGAAGACCACGAGACTCCATAGGTAGAAATCAAGTGTACTTTTACTAATTATAAATGATTAAAGGCGTAGCAAAGCGAAGTCTGATTATTTAGGCACGAAAGCGATTGATATATAGAATAGCCCATTCCCCACCCCTTGGCATCCCAGTTACAGTCCAATCATAATTCTCCTAAGTGTCAGGTGTGAGATAACTTCAAAAGGCATCACTAAGATGGAATGTCGGTGCCGTTAGCCTTGGCGGGAAACTCCTCTGCATGCGTAGTCCGACAGGCAGCAGAACTCCAGAATCTCCCTCCAGCACAATTAGTAAACCCCTCCCAAATACCATGCCCCCCCTCCCCGTTTCAATGGCAGCCAAAGCAACAGCAAAGCAGAGGCTGACAATGAGATTGGCACAAATGGAGATAAATAAGTAAAATGTGGTCATGAACACATAAAATGAGTACATATCAATGGGGACATTCGGACAGGGACGATGGGCACACTGGTAGGCACGCACCCTTAGAGACCTCTTTGGAATGGGGCGAGGTTCACAGTGGACAGTTTAAGGTTAAAGATAGAGGGGTTTGAGGGACTAACAATGGAATCAGGTAGACCATTCTAGGCATTGACCACTCTATTGCTGAAGTTGTATTTTCTGCAATCGAGCTTGGAGCGGTTGACCTTGAGTTTTTATCGATTGTTTGCCTGTGTATTATTGTGGTTGAAGTTGAAGTAGTCGTTGACAGGTAGGATGTTGTAGCAGACAATTTTGTGTACTAGGCTTAGGTCAGAACCTCGGTGGCATAATTCCAGGTTGTCCAAGCCCAAACCTTTTGAGCCTGGTGGTGTAAGGGATTCTGTTGTGAGCAGAGGAGTGGAGGACTCTTCTCGGGAAATACCTCAATTGTATTAATGTCCGATAGACAGTGTGGATTCAGTTGTACGTTCCCAGCTGTGTGCATCACTGTCCCTCCCCGTTTTGCATCTTTGCACAGGGGTGTGAAAGGGCGGGGGCAAGCTCACACATAGCATCTGTGTGTCAAGTGGGTTTGGGGGAGAGTTGACTGGAGGGAAATGGCTGTAAGGGACTGTCACCCCACTGAATCAAAAGTATGAACATTCCAAGAGCAATGTCTCCTGCCTGATGATTGTTTTATTCATGCCAACCATTGTTTAATTAGTCCAGTCTAGTGATTCATTCATGGTTGGGAAGCTTCTCCTTTATGCTGTGGTTTGATTCCAGATGCTACTCCTAAATGCTGCTGCGTTCCAACGTTGTCCACCACATCTGGATGGACCTCATGGCAGGTGGCAACCAGACCCTGCAGGTGACCGAGTTCTTGTTCCTGGGTTTCTCCAGCATGCCTAGAGGTCAACCTTTCTTCTTTCTGCTGTTCCTGGCCATCTACCTCATCACCTTGGTGGCCAACTCGGTCATACTCCTTTTGATCCAGGTGGATTCACACCTCCACAGTCCCATGTATTATTTCCTCAGCCATCTGTCCTGCTTGGACATTTGCTATTCCTCGGTCACCCTCCCCACCATCCTGGTGAACCTCCTGCGCCAGCAGCCCACCATCTCCTACAACGAGTGCATGGCCCAGATGTTCTTCCTCATGACCTTTGCGGGAACTGAATGCGCACTGCTGGCTGTGATGGCCTATGACCGCTATGCGGCCATCTGTGAACCTTTGCGCTATACTCAACTCATGAGTAAGTGGGTGCGAGTCCCTCTGGCTACAGCTTCATGGATCTGGGGCATGGTTGACGCTGCCATTCACACTGCACTGGCCACCAATTTGGCCTTCTGTGGCAACAACCAGATCCATCACATCTTCTGCGATGTTCCCCCACTCTTGAAAATTGCCTGCAGTGATACTTATGTCAATGAGATGACTCTTCACATAACAACTATCTTTGTAGGAATCTGTCCTTTCCTCCTTGTCATCATTTCATACGTCTACATCCTATCTACAATTCTGAAGATCCGTTCCAGCACTGGAAGGAGAAAGACCTTCTCCACCTGTGCTGCCCACTTGATTACGGTCATCGTCTACTTTGGGATGGCCAACTTGAATTACAACCATCCCAGTGTGGGCTACTCCTTAGAGGTGGGAGTGGACACCTTGATCTCCATCTTATATTGTGTTGTCACCCCCATGCTGAACCCCCTAATCTACAGCCTCCGAAACAAGGAGGTCAAAGGGGCCCTACAAAAGCTTCTGCAAATTTAGGAGAAAGATGATTGATGTCTTGGAAAGTACTGAAGGAAAATCTTTGGTCTCCTTCCTAGCCTCTCTGCATATCCTGTTTAGTAGAGCAGCAACAGTTTTTCCAGACTGAGGGTTTGTGTAGAGGTAAATTCCAATAAGGTTGATTGGCTCAATGACATTTTGGACTCTACCTGCCATCTCCTTCCTTCCTGTGTCCTCATTTTGATTTAATTATTTAAAGGGGAAAGGGGGTGAAAAAGATCTGGAGAACTTTCTCCCACCTACCTGTGATACGCTGTTCAAGCTATTTCCAGAAGGATCTTTTCCCTCTTCAATATCCTCCTGACTTACACCTCCCTAAGGTTGTTTCAGATTTTGTAAAATGATGAACAACAACTATTCATATGGTATTGATATGGTAGCCAATCAAGGATTTGGGATGATAGAATCCCATTCTTCCAAAATACTAATTATAATATTATAACTACAAGGAGAAGGCTGTGTGGGATATGCGTTGAGATAGATGATGAATAGAACAATTGAAATAAAAGATGTATATCTTGGACAAATGCTGTGCTTGTTTTTTTCTGAATTTTAGAATATTTTGGGGGATATTAAAAGAGGCAGGATATTATATTTCCCTAAAGGAGAAATGGAGAAACATGCTCTTAAAGACAGAAAGCCAATCGGGTCTTTCTTAATAGCCCCCCCAGCAGAGATTTTTTTCCCCATGAAGAAAGATTGGGCCAGCCTAGTCACCAAACCAAAGAACTTCACCTCCAGCGATAGGAATTAAAAATGTACATTCTCCTCCACCCAAATTCTAAGAACGGGAGATACCATTCCAGATGTAATAACATTAACCCAACTACCATTTAGCACAGCTAAAGTTTGAGAGTCCTGCAAAGTGTTCCTGGGGGCTGGGGGGGCAAAAACGAGCAAAAAACAGCCCTCCACAACCCCAAGGAGCACTTTGCAGGCATCCCAAACCCTCTGAGCGTCCATTTTTGCAAAAAACGGGATGCCAAAAATGCTGTATTCAGTCTATAAGACGCCGTATCCCGGGGTCACGTGATCCCTTTTTGCGACCTTCTAAGGCTAAAGACTGTAACCCACCCGAATGGTATGAATGTTGTGCTTTTAATTATGTATTGTTTTACGTGTTAAATGTTTGTTTCCCCCCCCCCTTCGAGTTGTAAGCCGCCCTGAGTCCCCCCAGGGAAAAGGGCGGCATACAAATGAACTCTCTCAATCTCATAAAAAAGTCTAAGGCCTATTGCTATTGTTAGGGCTCTATAACTAAGCGCAGAGGACATTCTCTCAATCCTTCTACATCTGGTTGTTGGTCTAAGTTCCCAGCTCCCGGCCCTTATTCCAAAGCTCCAAAGATTTCAGCAACAATCTCCCAAGTGAGAAGCATGGAGATGTTTTTTTTCCTTTCCTCCATGGTGATACAAGTCCTCTCCAGGGGCTTCTCAGGTGCCATGAAAAACACACAAAGCAGTGGCAAAAAGGGAAGGGAGAAGCCGCTCACGTCTACCAGTTTCATCCAGGAGGCTTTGAACAGGTGAGGAACACGAGGGGCAACGAGATCTCAGATCAGCCTGAAGAAAAGGTGGGGAGGGGGAGAGATTAATGCATGCACTACTCATTTCAGATGCACCTCAACCCAAGCCATTGTCCGGAACAGGTGTCTCCAACTCTTGGGAACTTTAAGACTTGTGGACTTCAACTCCCAGAGTTCTTCGGCCAGCTCTGCTGTCAGAACAAACTGCCAGAACCAGCTGAATTTCACCCCTGTATTTATTCTTTGCTCAAACCCTCCCAAATTGTGGGAGCAGAAATCTCCACTTTTGGACGTCTGTAGAGATTCTCCGTCCTCCAGGTCAGGGTTCTCCCAAAGCTGCTTTTTCAAAAGGCAACTGGACTTCCTTGTTTTGTATTCTTTTGAAGACGTTTTCGCTTCTCATCCAAGAAGCTTCTTCAGCTCTGACTGGATGATGGTGGGGAAGGGAAGGGTTGATATCCGTTGCAGGCAGCTGAAAATGTGCATCTTTTTAGAGGGTCATTGAAAAAATGGCCCTCTAAAAAAATGGAAAAAAGAGCGGGGGCAAGCTCACACATAGCATCTGTGTGTCAAGTGGGTTTTGGGGAGAGTTGACTGGAGGGAAATGGCTGTAAGGGACTGTCACCCCACTGAATCAAAAGTATGAACATTCCAAGAGCAATGTCTCATGCGTGATGATTGTTTTATTCATGCCAACCATTGTTTAATTAGTCCAGTCTAGTGATTCATTCATGTTCAGGAAGCTTCTCCTTTATGCTGTGGTTTGATTCCAGATGCTACTCCTAAATGCTGCTGCGTTCCAACGTTGTCCACCACATCTGGATGGACCTCATGGCAGGTGGCAACCAGACCCCGCAGGTGACCGAGTTCTTGTTCCTGGGTTTCTCCAGCATGCCTAGAGGTCAACCTTTCTTCTTTCTGCTGTTCCTGGCCATCTACCTCATCACCTTGGTGGCCAACTCGGTCATACTCCTTTTGATCCAGGTGGATTCACGCCTCCACAGTCCCATGTACTATTTCCTCAGCCATCTGTCCTGCTTGGACATTTGCCATCCTGGTGAACCTCCTGTGCCAGCAGCCCACCATCTCCTACAATGAATGCATGGCCCAGATGTTCTTCCTCATGACCTTTGCGGGAACTGAATGCGCACTGCTGGCTGTGATGGCCTATGACCGCTATGCGGCCATCTGTGAACCTTTGCGCTATACTCAACTCATGAGTAAGTGGGTGCGAGTCCCTCTGGCTACAGCTTCATGGATCTGGGGCATGGTTGACTCTGCCATTCACACTGCACTGGCCACTGATGTGGCCTTCTGTGGCAACAACCAGATCCATCACATCTTCTGCGATGTCCCCCCTCTCTTGAAAATTGCCTGCAGTGATACTTATGTCAATGAGATGACTCTTCACATAACAACTATCTTTGTAGGAATCTGTCCTTTCCTCCTTGTCATCATTTCATACGTCTACATCCTATCTACAATTCTGAAGATCCGTTCCAGCACTGGAAGGAGAAAGACCTTCTCCACCTGTGCTGCCCACTTGATTACGGTCATCGTCTACTTTGGGATGGCCAACTTGAATTACAACCATCCCAGTGTGGGCTACTCCTTAGAGGTGGGAGTGGACACCTTGATCTCCATCTTATATTGTGTTGTCACCCCCATGCTGAACCCCCTAATCTACAGCCTCCGAAACAAGGAGGTCAAAGGGGCCCTACAAAAGCTTCTGCAAATTCAGGAGAAAGATGATGCGTGTCTTGGAAAGTACTGAAAGCAGAGACACTAGGAAATACTGACTTCCTAGTCTCTCTGCATATTCTTTTTAGTAGAGCAGCAACAGGTTTTCCAGACTGAGGGATTGTGTAGAGGTAAATTCCAATAAGGTTGATTGGCTCAATGACATTTTGGACTCTACCTGCCATCTCCTTCCTTCCTGTGTCCTCATTTTGATTTAATTATTTAAAGGGGAAAGGGGGAAAAAAGATCTGGAGAACTTTCTCCCACCTACCTGTGATACGCTGTTCAAGCTATTTCCAGAAGGATCTTTTCCCTCTTCAATATCCTCCTGACTTACACCTCCCTATGGTTGTTTCAGATTTTGTAAAATGATGAACAACAACTATTCATATGGTATTGATATGGTAGCCAATCAATAGCAATAGCAATAGCAGTAGACTTATATACCGCTTCATAGGCCTTTCAGGCCTCTCTAAGCGGTTTACAGAGAGTCAGCATATTGCCCCCAACAATCTGGGTCCTCATTTTACCCACCTCGGAAGGATGGAAGGCTGAGTCAACCCTGAGCCGGTGAGATTTGAACCGCTGACCTGCTGATCTAGCAGTAGCCTGCAGTGCTGCATTTCACCACTGCGCCACCTTGGCTCCTCCAATCAAGGATTTGGGACAATAGAATCCCATTCTTCCAAAATACTAATTATAATACTATAACTACAAGGAGAAGGCTGTGTGGGCTATGCATTGAGATAGATGATGAGTAGAACAATTGGAATAAAATATGTATATCTTGGACAAATGCTGTGTTTGTTTTTTTCTGAATTTTCATTGGTTTTACCCTAAATACACTCAGAATTCCCCATCCGAGTGGAAGAGCAGGTATGCAGATCTTGGAGACCCCACATTTTAATTAAGAAGAAGAAGCTTCTGATAGCCCACTGTCTTTATCAGTCCTGGCTTTTGCTGGCTGAGAGCCCAAAATAAACATAGATAAATTCTCTGGCAAAAGGAGAGGCAGCTCTTTTCCACTTCCACTACCTCAGGCACGGCTGTGGGCTCTTGTGTCACTTGGCAAGCAAGACAAAGGCAGTAAAGAAGTTGGGCATGGACACCCTTCATTGTTCCTTTGTGATAGTGGGGAATATCTGTAGCTCAGGTGGAGGATGAGGGTGGAGGTTCATCCTCTGAGTTCATGGATTGATTTCCCAAATTTTCATTACCAGGATAGGTAACATCTTCAGCATGACCCACACCAAACCCCGTCACAAAATTATGGAGTGTTCGGAGACTACAGTTGGTCCAGAATGCAGCCGCGCGAGCGATATCGGGTGTACCTCAGTACACCCATGTTACACCTATCCTCCGCGAGCTGCACTGGCTCCCTATTGGTCTCCGGACGTGCTACAAAGTGCTGGTGATTACCTTTAAAGCCCTACATGGCATGGACCTGGATATCTGAGAGACCGTCTCCTGCTACACACCTCCCAACGTCTGATAAGAACTCACAGGCTAGGCCTCCTCCGGGTGCCGTCGACTGGACAATGCCGGCTGGCGACTACTCGGGGGAGAGCCTTCTCTGTAGCTGCTCCGGTTCTGTGGAACGATCTACCAGCAGAGATCCGGACCCTTCCCACTCTCTCGGCCTTCCGAAAAGCCACTAAAACCTGGCTGTTCCGGCAGGCCTGGGGTTGCTGATTTTTAAATCAGGTTCAACCCCCAGCTAAGCCAAATGTATGTTGTGTGTTTTTTAAAAACTGTGTATGTTTCTTTCCCCTATGTGTTATTTTATTCTATTTCGTATTTGTAAGCCGCCCAGAGCCCTCCGGGATTGGGTGGCATATAAGCTCATTAAATTGCGAATTGCGAATTGTGATCGGACTGAAACCCACCCGAGACTCTTTCTAAAGGAAGAGGTCTCAGAGCTCTATATTGAACACAACAAGACAAACTGGAGGTTCTGGCCCTCCACCCCAAATTCTTCGATGCCATGGACATCAATAAAGTCACATGAAAAAGAAATAAGGATGGGTGGGGAAGAAATGAAAAATTGGTGTAACTTTGAAGGGGCAATGGAAGATATTGTTTATGTATTAAGAAAAAATAACTACAAAGATGGAAAATAACGGAAGAGAAAAAGTTGGCTGAAAGTGAATACGAAACAATGATGTAAAAAAGACTATGGAATTGAGAGGATGTAAAAAAGACCCAGACAACTCTTTGTTCCTATAACATGTATAATTTGTTTTAACAAATAAAAAACGTTGAATGGGGAAAAAAATGAATGAATGAACGAACGAACACTGTTCCACTTGGAGCCTCCAATGTTATAAAATTTAGGAACCTCCAATGTGTGAGAAGCCCCTCCCCCTCCTAGAAGAATGAAATGTTTTGGGGGATATTAAAAGAGGCAGGATGTTATATTTCCCTAAAGGAGAAATGGAGAAACATGCTCTTAAAGACAGAAAGCCAATCGGGTCTTTCTTAATAGCCCCCAGCAGAGATCTCGAATGGTATGATTGTTGCGCTTTTAAATTATGTATTGTTTTGTGTTGTTTGTCAAATTGTTTGTATCCCCCCTTCCCTTGTCTTGAGCTGTGAGCCGCCCTGAGTCCCCCTCGGGGGAAAAGGGCGGCATACAAATGAAATAAACAGTTACACAGTTAAACAATTTTTGTTCCCATGAAGAAATATTGGGCCAGCCTAGTCACCAAACCAAAGAACTTCACCTCCAGTGATAGGAATTAAAAATTTACATTCTCCTCCACCCAAATTCTAAGAACGGGAGATATCATTCCGGATGTAATAACATTAACCCAACTACCATTTAGCACAGCTAAAGTTTGAGAGTGTTGCAAAGTGTTCCTGGGGGCTGGGGGGGCAAAAACGAGCAAAAAACAGCCCTCCGCAGCCCCAAGGAGCCCTTTGCAGGCATCCCAAACCCTCCAAGCGTCCATTTTTGCAAAAAACGGGATGCCAAAAATGCTGTATTCAGTGTATAAGACGCACCCAGGTTTTTTGGGGGGGAGGTGCGTCTTATACTCTGAAAAATACGGTATTTGGGGGCACCTGCTCAAAAGCAGAAGAGCAGCAGCTGTGGGGAAACTGTGATAGAGACACAAGGATCGTCACTTTTTTTCAATGCTGTCGCAACTTCGGTTGCTCAATGAAAGGTTGTAAGTGAAGGACCACCTGTAGGAACAGAGCTAATCTCCATCCTTCGAAGCCCATGGAGCTTCCATGCCCGTGATTTGGCCAAGATAGAATTAGGAGTCCCAGAAAGATTGGGGCATGGGGAGATTTTGAGGACCCACTGATGGAGATGAAAGAAAACAGTTGCAGCCTGAATGGGTTCAGAGATCACCGCGTGACCAGAAGAACAGGAGGACAGATCCTGGCAGTGTACAATTGCTGTAAGAAGGAGAAGCTTCTGATTGGTCCACGCAAGAGGAGGCAGGTCTTTTCCACTTCCCCTACCTCGGGGGCAGGGTTCTGGCCTGTTGGGTCACACAGCAAGTAAGGGTACTGGAAAAGCGAGGGATGGGTGACCACCACTGGGCAGAACTTCACGGAAGGAGCTTCACGTAGTTAGCGGGGAAGAGGCCAACTCTACCACGGCAAGATCCACGCCACCAGCCTTCATCCACCTGTTCGATGGACGTGATGGTGTCTCCAGGGTCAAAGGAGATCTCATCATCCCCCTCTGGAAAAAAGAAGATGGAGGTCTTAACTAGCAGGCAAGATAAGACATGTTCAGACTAAGAGTAAGCATTTTCCTCAAAGGACAATTAATCAGTGGGACAACTTTCCTCCAGAAGTTGTGGGTGCTCCATCTTTGGACAATCATGTGTCTGGAATGGTTTAAGGCCATGATGGAGAACCTATGGCATGCATGCCACAGGTGGCACGTGGAATCATATCTGCCAGCATGCGAGCTGTCAGCTCCAGTGCACATGTGAGCGCCGGACAGCTGACTTTTGCCCTTCCGGAAGGCTGGGGCAGGCTATTTTCGCCCTCCCCAGGCTCCGGAGGCTTTCCTGGAGCCTAGGGAGGGTGAAAACAGCCTGACACGCCCCCCCAACAAATACCAAGCTCAGTTTGGAGGAAAGTAGTGTGGCACACGTGTGGGGGACCGTGAAGGGGGGATTTATGTGTGCATGTGCATATGAGGGCATGCTTTGCATTATGGGTGTGCCAGCACATACATGCTCTATCACGGTGTTTCTCAACCTCGGCAACTTGAAGACGTCTGGACTTCAACTCCCAGAATTCCCCAGCCAGCGAATGCTGGCTGGGGAATTCTGGGAGTTGAAGTCCAGACGTCTTCAAGTTGCCGAGGTTGAGAAACACTGCTCTATCACATGCACACCCTCACATCTTTGGCACCCAACCACAAAAATGTTGGGCATGAGTGGTCTGGGGTCTCCTGCTTGAGCAGTGGTTGGACTAGAAGCCCTCCAAGGTCCCCTTCCAACTCTGTTATTCCTCGCCCATCATAGTCACCTCCCTGTGCTTCCCACTCCCCATTATCCAGAGGAAATGACGCACCTCCTTGATAGTCATAGAGGGCCTGAGCAGATAGGCTTCCTTCACTCACATCGTATACATGCTCTTCGACACCTGAAAAAGAAAATTGTGGAGATAGAGTCACCTCATTGTGACTGTTGCGCGAATTGTCCTGCCTCTTACAGAGTCCAGTTAACTTGAAAACAGAGTTGAAGCTCAACTGCTCCCACAGTCAGTGGTGCAAGAATTTAAATCAAGGCACATCTATCACAGAGGGATATATTCCAAGAGTCTTGGTGGACAATCACTTCAATATGAGCCAGCCGTGGGCAGCAGCTGCCAAAAAAGCCAACGCAGTTCTAGGCTACATAAACAGAGGGATAGAATCAAGATCACGTGAAGGGTTAATACCACTTTACAAGGCCTTGGGAAGGCCACACTTGGAATACGGCATTCAGTTTTGGTCACCACGATGTGGAAAAGATGTGGAGACTCTGGAAAGAGTGCAGAGAAGAGCAAGAAAGAGGATTAAAGGGCTAAAACATGTGAAGAACGGTTGCAGGAACTGGGTATGTCCACTGTAATGAAGAGGAGGACTAGGGGTGACATGATAGCAATTTTCCAATATTAGGGGAAGTGGGACCATTCTTCCAAATACAGTCTCCTTCTCAAATCCAACATATTTATTTATTTATTAAGAAGATTTATATGGCCGCCCAACTCATGGTGACTGAAGCTGGCTTACAGAAATAAAATCCCAAATAAAAACCCCAATAAACCCTCATCCCCTGATGACAACCATCAAACCAACCACTTGATGGGCTTCATATCATTCTTTGGGGTTCCCTGGACCGCTGGCAAGCCAGGTGCTCAGGGCCTTTGGAAAGACCGGTGAGACCAGTCTTATCTCCACAGGGCCACCACAGAGAAGGCCCTTCTTCTTGTTATCACCAATGGACCTCCTTAAGAGAGGGAACTCGTAACATACAATATGTTCTGAAGCAACCTTCTCTAGCCCAGTTTTTATTAAGCAACAACCAGCACGTACTACACATTTACATCAGGGCTTGAGTCTCCAGCGTGAAGGTAAAGTTCAACCTACTCAACCAACTCGCCGTCCTTCTCTCACCTGAAGAAGCCATTCCTCCAGGGTGGCCACTGCAGAGCTCCTCATACTCCTGGTCCTCTTCAGCACCATCATCTTTGGAGGCCTCCTTGTGGTCCGGCATTTCCTCATAATCCCCCAGCTGGTCATAGTCAGCTAAGAGAGGAGGGGGTTCCTCGTAGTCCATGTTCCCAATCAGCTCCTCATAATCACCTCCATCCTCGATGCTTTCCGTATAGATGGGCTGCTCCTGTTTCAGGTGGCCAGAAGGTGGGAGAGGAGGCTCTCTGGGGTCACCTTCCAGGTCCAGGCTCCGTGGGGGAAGAACAGGAGGCTCTTCCTCTTCCTCTTCCTCTTCTTCCTGGAAAAAAAAGACCACATCCTTCAACAAGCTTGGTTCCCATCAAGGCTACTTTTTTTCTGGAGGAACCAGAATTTGACTAGATGGGACACCCACCTAGGACAACCCTTCATTCATAATGACAGACAGCAACAGTCAACACTATATGATACTGGTAATCCTTGACTTATGATCATAATTGAGAAGGAAGGGGGAGGAAGAGGAGGACAACAATTGTAAGGTCCTTGGGTTATTTTCTTGCAGATATTTCATGACCCAACTAGGTAACATCATCAGTGCTAGAAGGGAGTGGGATTTACAGAGAGGAGGGGGAAGAGGAAGAAGAAGAGGAGGAGGAGGAGGAGGAAGCGGAGGAGGAGGAAGAGGAGGAGGACAACGACGACAACGTTGATGACTGTGGATTCCTTAGTGATCTCTGAGCTTGGGTTATTTTCTTGCAGCTATTTCATGACCTGACTAGGTAAAATCATCAGTGCTAGGAGTGGGATTTGCAGGGAGGAGGAGGAGGAGGAGGAGGAGGAGGAGGAGGAGGAGGAGGACTGTGGATTCCTTAGTAGTCTCTGAGCTTGGGTTATTTTCTTGCAGATATTTCATGACCCAACTAGGTAACATCATCAATGCTAGAAGGGAGTGGGATTTACAGAGAGGAGGGGGAGGAGGAAGAAGAAGAGGAGGAGGAGGAGGAAGCGGAGGAGGAGGATGACAACGATGACGACTGTGGATTCCTTAGTAGTCTCTGAGCTTGGGTTATTTCCTTCCACATATTTCATGACCCAACTAGGTAACATCATCAATGCTAGAAGGGAGGGGGTTTGAGGAGTTCAAGAGGAGGGGGGAGGAGGAAGAAGAAGAGGAGGAGAGGGAGGAAGGGGAAGAAGAGAAAGAGGAAAAGGAAAAGGAGGAGGAGGACTCTGGATTCTTTAGTGGTGTCTGAGCTTGAGATATTTCATGACCCACCCAACCTGATGATGTTACCTGGTTGGGTCACGAAATGTCTGCAAGAAAACAGCCAAGCTCAGAGAGCACAGATGCACAGAAGCTGTCTGGAAACGAATTGCTCGTGTTCCCCTTGATGGCAGCAACGTCGTACCCTGTGAATTCACATTCAGACATTACTCATTCATTCGGTCTCCCTACCTGGTGTTGGGGAGGCAGAGGGGGCAGGTTGCCCTTTCGGGGCGTCTGTCCAGGCACCGGCGGAGGGCTTCGATCTCGCTCTTCGCTCTTCTTCATGTCCTTAAAGGAGGAAGAGATTCAGCAATGTGTTCCTGGAGGTCAACCTCGCTTTGGTTTCCCTCCGTAGCAGAAGAAATGGCTAACACAAAGAACAGGAAGTGCCCATGGGTTCCCCAAATCAACACTTCCATTCCCGTGAAGAGGGAGGACGTTTCTGGAAAGGTCCTTCAAGGTGGAGATCACCTGGCCTTCTGGAATTTGTGGGCCTCAACTACTCCCTTAGATGGGTCCCTATCCCAGTATTTGAGGGGCTGCCCCAAAGAGGAGGGGAGTCAACTTATTCTCCAAAGCACCTCAGAGTATAGGACGAGAAACAATGGATGGAAACATATCAAGGAGAGATTCAACCTGGAATTAAGGAGAAACTTCCTAACAACGAGGACAATTTACCAGTGGAACAACTTGCCACCAGAATTTGCGGGTGCTCCATCACTGGAGGTTTTGAAGAAGAGATTGGACAGCCACTTGTCTGAAATTGAAAAGGGCTTCCTTCCTGAGCAGGAGGTTGGACTAGAAGACCTCTGAGGTCCTTTCTAGCTCTATTCTGATTAGTTGAAGAGTATGGGTAGTCTTCAAGTTGCAACAATTCATTTAATGACCATTTGAAGATACAACAGCACTGGGGGGGAAATGACTTGGGATTATTTTTCACACTTACAACCGTTGCAGTTATATGAATGTTACATGATCAAAATTTCAGCCACTTGGCAACTGACTTACATTTATGACGGTTGTGGTCATCTCCGGGGTTCTATGATCCCCTTTTGCGACCTTCTGACCAACAAACTCAACAGGGAAACCAGATGAACTGGACAATCATGGTACTAACTTAACAACTGCAGTGATTCATTTAGCAAGTGTGGCAAGAAAGGTCGTAAAATGAGGAAAAAACCCTCATTTTCGCTTAGCAACAGAAATTTTGGGCTTAATTGTGGCCATAGCTCAAGGATTACCTCTACAAAGATGTCTACTCATGAAGTGAAGGTGAAGACACATGGCTAACTGGTCCCAGATGCATCAAAATCAGCTTCACTTCAGTGAAGTTGTAATAACACTTGGCTATAATCCTAAACCAAGAAGGTCTTAGCCCCAGAGATTGACCGTAAACCTGGTTTGAGTTGACTGATGGAGAACAAAGCTAGTCAAGACTCAAGATCCTCACCTTTGACTTTTGTTGGGTTTCCTGAAGTTCTCGGGCTTGGCGACGAGTCCGTTCCTCCTCTGCCTTCTTCTTGTTCTCTTCCTCTGCAGTCTTGGCCATGTTTTCAAAACGTTGCCTCAAGTTCCCCATCCCAGCAGAAGCTGTTTCCAATGAGAAGGTCAATAGAGGGGCTTCAGAACTGTGAGGAGAAGCTTCCTCCATCTCCAATCAAAAGGAGACGCTGAATTGTCCCTGGTGGGATTGTGTAGGTCCTCTGACTGACTGCTCTTCAGAAAAGTGCTGTGAAACATCTAGTTTCTCGAATTTTAAATATACTTTTTTTTATTTTCCACTTTCATAACATATAATCACATGTATTGGCTATTACATAGCCAACATCCTATTGTATTAAGTAGTAACTACATCAGTTCCTCTTGTCATCAACGCCCAGAAAGATAAAAACCCATTATTGGCTCTTCTGCTCTCCATACACCTCTTTCTTCTGCCTCTCTCCTACCTCTTTTCTTCCCCCCATCATCCTTTTCTACTCTACTTCCCCTTCCTTTCTCCTTCTCCTCTCTCTCCATTCCACTCCTCCTTATCCTCCTCATCTTCCCCCCTTACCCTCTCCCCTATCCCTCTCTTCCCATCTTTCTTCTCTCCTTTCCCACTCTTCCTCTCATTGGTGTATTTCCGCTTCTGAGCAAACTCCATTCTATGTTGACGGTATTTATGCTTCCATATCCATAGAAAGTTTTTATTTTCCACTTTCATAACATATAATCACATTTATACTATTACATAGCCAATATCCTATTGTATTGTAGTAATTACATCAGTTCCTCTTGTCATCAACGCCCAGAAAGATAAAAACCCCATTATTAGCTCTTCTGCTCTCCATACACCTCTTTCTTCTGCCTCTCTCCTACCTCCTTTCTTCCCTCCATCATCCTTTCCTACTCTACTTCCCCTCCTTTTCTACTGCTCCTCTCTCCTCATTCCAGTCCTCCTTATCCTCCTCATCTTCCCCCCTTACCCTCTCTTCCTATCCCTCTCTCCCTCTAGCTTCTCATTAAACCAGGGGTGTCCAACCTTGGCCACTTTAAGACCTGTGGACTTCAACTCCCAGAATTGATTCTATATTTCACATCCATATAAGTACATCTTGCCAGAGATGAGAAAGGGACACTTTTTGCTCTCTGTGAGATCTTCCCCGTCTTCCCAGGTGCCCATGAATGAACTTACCAGCTTCTACAGGTTTTGTCTTCTGATATGAAGAAATGGGAGCTTCCATTTCACCAAAACCAGCAGCGCTCTGCAAGAGAAGTCAAGGGAAAGCGATAAAAGACTACATCTGTAGTCCAGTTCTGGTGCTGGCTGAGCTTGGTGGTTTCCTTGCAGACGTTTCATGACCCAACTAGGTAACATCATCATCGATGCTAGAGGGGAGGGATGGGAGGAGAAGGAGGAGCAGGTAGACTTGGGGTCCTTGGTGCTCTCTGAGCTTGGTGGCTTTCTTGCAGATGTTTCACGACCCAACTATGGGCATCAACAGTGCTAGAAAGGAGTGGGATTTGCAGACGAAGAGGAGGAGGTGGTGGTGGTGGTGGAGAGGAGGAGGAAGAGGAGAAGGAGGATGACTGTGGGGCCCTTGGTGCTCTCTGAGCTCGCAGTTTTCTTGCAGATGTTTCATGATCCATCTATGGAACATCATCAGTGGGTTTCCACACTCACTTCTAGTGAAATCCACATATCTTCAAGTTGTTCAGGTTGGCAAACTAATCTGTGCTTATTACACCCATTCCTGGTTTATCCTTCCCCTGAAGAATCTGTAGTTCGTGTAAAACAGATTTTTCTCCTTTTACGTCTGGTTGAAAATGGCTGTAACGTGGCTTAATGGAATCGGTTTAAGAATGCAGCAACAACGGTCGTTGCAGAAGCCCACAAAGCCATCATGGAGCTCAATCAAATGCCCATAGATTCCTCCACTGGCATTTTATATGGACCCCATGCAAGGTAGACATACAACAAGCAGTGGGGCTTCCATCTCTCAGAAGTGGGCGACCTCTCGACATTCTTTTACTTCCCTGGGGTAGCATAAGTCCACTGCCAAAGGTTAGAAGGAAGTTATGGACACCCTGACTCTAATGAATGGGAGTTGTAGTCCGACATATCTGCAGGGGGAAAGGTTGGAGGAGCTTGTCCTGAAACCTTGATATCAGGAGAATTAAATCAAGCAGTGGGGCTAGAATGAGAAGCATTCGCACTAGAGAGTTTGAGTGGTTTAATGTCCTCCTGGAACACCTTCTCCCAACCATCAAGACCCAGATGAGCCCACCCCAGGCTCAACCTCCATTTACCTTGTCCACTCTGTCTTTCTGCACCCCGTAACGGCCTCCAAAGCCTTGAGAATGGTCTGCAATAGACAAAACAGCCAGCTTTTTATGGAAGGTGGAAGCATGGGTTGACCTCAGAAGTCTGAACGTGAGGTTCTTTCTTCTCAGTTGCCTGTGGGGCTGTCCTAAGGGGCTCGGTGTTGCATTGAAAGAGTTGTCCCAAAGGTGCTTTTTCCAAAAGGCAATGGAACTTTCTAGGTTTTTTTTACTTGAAAATGTTTCGCTTTTGATCTAAGAAGCTTCTTCGGTTCTTCTGAACTAAGGAGAACTGGAGAGATGTTTTGGATGAGAAGGTAGACATGTTCAATGAAAAAACCAAGGAAGTCCAGTTGCCTTTTGGAAAAAGCACCTTTGGGGCAACCATGACCTAGATGATGGAGAACCTTAAAAGAGTTGGCCCTGGGTCTTATGACTAAGCTGATGGTTTAATCACCTAAGAAATATAACCCTATTGTGTATGTTGACATACCAGAACCACTTTGCACATATAAAAGTAGACTGGAGATTTCATAATACATCACATCTCCTTCCTTAATCCCACCTAGGACTCATATGGGCTTGAACCTCTCCTTAGATATCCAACTCAGGTTAGATTGAGTGGATTGAGTCTTTCTGTACCACCACTGTCCTGCCTAAACTAGTGTCAAGCCTGCAACCATCTTTTCTTTTGGATCTTTGGCCTGCCACACTTTCAATTATTCTGCTGTGCTTTTTCTATTGTGGGAAAATGGGAGGGGGGATTGTACGGAGTTAGATGCTATGTAGCCATAACAACATTCTTTCTAGAAAGCCAAGGTCATCTATTGTCTTTGCACCTCTGCACCTGACCGGAAATGGATGGGAGGAACTGCCAGTGTGGCAGGGGGAAATTGGACCATGGGATGGACTTGTGGGTGTGGGGTAAAGATCCTGGACTTTCAACTGGGTGGGGAAAACCGGGAAGCTTTCAGATTCGGGTTTCCCCAGATGTGCCAACATGGCTCTCTTAATAAATTGGAATGTTGAGGAATTCTTTGCCTCGGACTCTGATTTACTTTTGGATGCTATTTGGAACCCTGACAACTAGCTGTGCAGATACAACAGATTTCAGAAAGGCAGAGACGCAACTAAGGTGGCTAAAATTGGTGTTCTGGTGAAGTTCTACAGGTGCCGTCTGCTTCTTTCTAGTAGATGCAAATAGCAGAATAACAGAGTTGGAAAGGACCTTGGAGGTCCTCTAGTCCAATTCTCTGCTCAAGCAGGAAACTCTATACCTTCCTGGTCCAATGGTTGTCTAATCCCTTCTTAAAAACTTCCAGTGATGGAGCAGTCACAACTTCTGAAGGCAAGCTATTCCACTGGTTAATTGTTCTCACTGTTAGGAAGTTTCTCCTTAGTTCTAAGTTGCTTCTCTCCTTGATTAGTTATCCATCTGTTGCTTCTTGTCCTGCCCGCGAGTTCTTTGCAGAATAGGTTGGCCCCCTGTTCTTTGTGGCAGCCCCTCAAATATACACAACTATGCACAGCTGAGAAATGAGGAGGACAATAGGACCTTTGAAAATAATAAAGAAGGGTGCCAAACATCTGCTACCCAGAAATACCACTATCTCTTTCAGGTTTTGGAGCCTCAAAGTTCTGGAGAAGAACCTGGAAGCTTGAACTTGCAAAAGAGGAATGGGATCTTGTGATCCTTAGCTAAAAGATTTCAGAACATGGTTTCTATGTTGTACATTTATGCTCTTCTAAGAGATTGCCCAGCCCCATCTCCTTCCACAGACCTGTCTGGGATTCATGGGGCTTGACCTCCTCCTTGTGGGCCCATCCAAGGGCAGATTTGTCTTGGCGGTCCTTCTGCACGCCGTACTTCCCGCCAAATCCAACGGCATGGTCTGCAAAGGGAGAAGATGAGGTTCTTCAGAAAGGCCATGAGATATTGAATTGAGATGAACCAAGGTTGGCTTGGAGCTTCCAGACCTGTTTGGGATTCATGGGGCTTGACCTCCTCCTTGTGGGACCAACCCAGGGCGGACTTGTCTTGCCGGTCCTTCTGAACGCCGTACTTCCCGCCAAATCCAACGGCGTGGTCTGCAATGAGAAGACACAACATTTTCCAGAAAGACAAAAGAGAGACATGAGAGATTGTTTGAGAGGCAGCAAATGGCCTTGCAGCTCCCAGGGAGAGAACACAAAACAAAGAAGGCATTTTCTGAGTTGGATGGAAAGGCAGAATCACAAACCCAACAGATTGATTGCCTGGCTTGGCA
The DNA here is from genome assembly GCF_051295495.1 of Thamnophis sirtalis. NCBI lineage: Eukaryota > Metazoa > Chordata > Lepidosauria > Squamata > Natricidae > Thamnophis > Thamnophis sirtalis. The sequence goes on from NW_028261389.1 coordinate 1,294,046, forward strand.
CAACTGAAGAAGCCACTCACAAGTGCAAAGCCTAACCTGTGTGAGTGCAGCCACTAAATCTTCAATTGACCTGGTTGTGTGCCCATAGTCAGTACCTTGTGGGGTCCATGGTGCTCTCTGAGCTTGGTTGTATCCTTGCAAGTATAGTATTTCATGGCCCAACTAGGCAACGTCATCAATGCTGGAAGGGACTGAGGTTGCAGAGGGAAGGAGGAGGAGGAGGAGGAGGAGGAGGACTGTGTGGTCCATGGTGCTCTCTGAACCTGTACATTCTTGCAGATATTTCACTACCCAACTAAGTAATTTCATCAGTGTTAGATGGGAAGGGGTTTGTGAAGTGCAGGAGGAGGATGAGAAGGAGAAGAGGAAAAGGAAGAAGGAAGGAAAAGCAGTGAAGGAGAGGAGAAGGAGGAGGGGGGTCCTTGGTGGTCTCTAAGCTTGGTTGTTTTGCTTGCCTTGCAGATGATTCATGACCCAACTAATTAATATCAATGATAATAAAGAGTATAGCACTGATGATGTTACCTAGTTGGGTCATGAAACATCTGCAAGGAACCCACCATGCTCAGAGGCCACCAAGGACTCCACAGCTCAACCCTCAACTACAAATATTCTCTTCTCTTGGAGCAAATAGATTGCAGGGTGAGTAGGTTCTAAAGTTCTCTACGTCTTCCTTTGTGATTTGGGCTGATCATTAGCTCTCCCTGTTTTGATGGGGGGTGGAACGGACTTGCCACTCCCAAGATCCAAAGGCAGATGGACTTCCTTCCCTGGGAGCTTCCAAGCGGAGGTTGGACAACCGTCTTTCTGGGATCCCTAAATTTCTGTCCCTGTCCTGAGCCAATTCTAGAGTTCATATTCATGACGTGAGAAGCTCCTTGTGTAGCAGAATAACGAGGAAGAAAAAGAACCCCTTGAACATATTGGCCCCAGGCAAGACATGGGGCTGCCATATCTGGGACCATCAGGCTGCACCTTCTCCTCTACAGACCTGTCTGGGATTCATGGGGCTTGATCTCCTCCTTGTGGGCCCATCCCAAGGCGGACTTGTCTTGGCGGTCCTTCTGAATGCCGTACTTCCCACCAAATCCAACGGCGTGGTCTGCAAAGGGAGAACATGAGGTTCTTCAGAAAGGCCATGAGATATTAAATTGAGATGAACCAAGGTTGGCTTGGAGGTTCCAGACCTGTTTGGGATTCATGGGGCTTGACCTCCTCCTTGTGGGACCAGCCCAGGGCGGACTTGTCTTGACGGTCCTTCTGGACGCCGTACTTCCCGCCAAATCCAACGGCATAGTCTGGAGTGGAAGAACACAAATTTCTTCAGAAGGTCAATCTCAAGGGCGGTGAGGAAAGTCTATGAAGATCCTCCATCATCCAGGTCAAGGTTTCCCCAAAGGTGCTTTTTTCAAGAGGCAACGGGACTTGCTGGTTTTTTTCTTTGAAGATGTTTTGCTTCTCGTCCAAGAAGCTTCTTCAGTTCTGACTGAAATGGGGGGGGAGGAGGAATGGAAGGAGTATTCTCAGAGAGAGTACTAATGACCAGATGACTGCAAGGAGCATAAATCTTTCCATTCCCTACCATTCAGTCAGAATGGATGAAGCTTCTTGGACGAGAAGTGACACCTCTTCAAGGAGAAACAA